>NC_137460.1:221780633-221923343 GCF_964235325.1 Thermobia domestica | reverse complement strand
CCTGGCCATCCCTTCAGCACGCCCAACACCTTAGGATCAGCGTGGGTCAACGCGGTCAACGGAATGGAAGTGCAAGAAAACCTTCCCGTCGACAAAAACGCGTGGCCCCGGAAAAAGAAGTAAAACAAAACAAAAGAAACCTTTCCAACAAAAAGATAGACCTCCAACAGCCTAGAAAGAACAAAACAAAGCAAGAAGGTGCGGATTTTTTTGTATTTTTATCTTTTTATTTTTTTGTAACTTTTACTTTGCGATTTTTTTTTAGTTGCGAAGACTCCACACTGCGGACAACACAAACACTGGACGCAGACAACATTAGGCCGGGTGGGTGCACGTCTTCCCCAAGTGGAGGAACACATTCACTAGACCTTCCTCTTCCCAACTCCCACCAACCACCCGCGAGTCCGGTAGCGGTATTCGCGGCTGAGAGAGCATGCAACTATATGACGATGAGGGGTGATACTTGAATGAATGATGAAGCCGTCCTCTCAGCTCCACCCCCTTTCCGATGATGACGGTCCGCTACATGGAGATCATCACGACAATGAAACTCACTGAGCTCACGGAATTATCGCCAGTCAGCACGCTTCAAATTGAAGCGGCGGAGAGGAAAAGGAGGAGTAACAGGGAGACCTTCAACAAACAACGCGAAATGATCACTGCCACAAAGATCAGGATGCACTCTCCATGTCAATGAGGCCAAGAGACCAGCACTGCACATGGAGAGGTCGATACAAGAATATGTGCCATGGGCAGTGGAAATATGAGTAGGACTTCCATCATAAAGGATAAGCAAACCACTCTCAAGAAATTCGGTGACCTGTCGGCCACGACCGTCAGTACGGACAGAACCCCACAGACGGTGATAGGCATTAAGGTCTCCTACAAGCAAGACTGGCGGCTCAAGCTGATGGAAGAGCTGAAGCAGATCGGCGATTGTAAAGGCTTCTGAGTGAGAAACGTACAATGAAAAAACTGTAAGCGGCCGAGAAAAGTATACTCGCAAGGCAACGGCTTGCAGTCTGCGTACGATGAGAATTTGCTGAGAATGAACAGAATCGGAGGCACAGACTGCCACGCCGCCAGCAGCGTGTTCAGCGTCTGGCTTATCACATCGATACGTCGTATACCCAAAAAGAAGGGAGGACTGGGTAGGCTTAAAATGAGTTTCCTGCAAGCAGATAAGTACAGGCGAGTGGTCAGTGATCAGTTGGGTCATTTCCTCACCGTGACTACAGAAGCCATTGAGGTTCCACTGAAGAAGCGCCATACTGGGTAGGATCAACGTTTGAGGCGAACTTTCCCACGGGGTCCAATAACGTCCCACTCGGAGTCCATCAGGTCGTCCTCCACCATGTCAGATTTCAGAGAAACTGCAGATGGCTTACTAACTGGAGTAGATTTCTGTCTCTTAGGAGAGAGAACCTTCTCATTGAGCCTTCGTATATGCTGGCTAAGCTTGAGGCCAGTGAGATAAGGCGATCGGCGATGGGCAGGAGTACGCCGAAGACCATCACTAACAGAAACACGTGGGGTTTTAGAAAGTTCGCTTGTGGATGCGACTGGGGTCTTGGAATCACCGTGGGTCTCAGGGACAGTATCCGTCTGGGTGGAAACGGTAGACGTTTGTGTCGCTACTGACTCCTTAGAAGCGGCTGCAACACGAGCAATGAATGAATGAATGAATGAATGATTGGGGGGATTAATGGGGACGTCAGCAACGAGGCTATATGTCCCCGTCACGACGAACACGGTTGCTCTGGACTAAAAACGTAAACAGAAAAAGGTTAAAATACTACAATACAATAAACTACTAAAATACAATAAAAAGTGCTGCTATATAAGAAGAGAAAACGAAAAAGAGAAAATAAAAGAATAAATAAGCTAAAACAGACAACAATAACAATATATAGAAAACAATAAAAGCTAACAGAAGTTAAAAATGCAGCAGCAATAAAACAGTGGAAACACACTAAAACAGCTCAGAGAACGTGAGCAACCCCTGAAGCATTAACAAACTCAAGTACCCGGCGAACCATATCACTGGAATCCCCCAAAGCACGGGCAAGAGCAGAAGGCAATCTGAAACGTTCTCTGAGATCTGAGTATTCAGGACATTCCACAAGAATGTGCTGAATACTCAGGGGGACTATACATTCCTCACAATACGGACGGTTCCGCCTCCGCAGCAAGTAACTGTGCGTCAGATGAGAGTGTCCGATTCGCAAACGCGCCAGGAGCACTTCATCTCGACGACGAGCAGACGAGGACGTACGCCACTCTCCTAGAAGGGGCTTGACTGCGTGCAATTTATTGTCAATGGCCTGGTCCCAATCTACTTGCCAGTGAGAGCGCATCAAGCTGGAAAAATGACGACAAAGATCCGAGCAGGGAATGGTATCCTCCAGAGCAACTCCGGCCAAGGCGGCGTGTTTGGCAGCTGTGTCAGCAAGTTCGTTTCCCCGGATGCCGACATGACTCGGCACCCAGCAGACGACGACGACACAACCCTGTTGCTGCAACTGATGGCATCTCACGAGAATGTCCTGCACTAGAGAGTTCATACTGAAAACATTCTTTAGACTCTGAACCACACTCCGAGAATCGGTGCAAACAAGCACACGACGTAATGAGAGTGTCAGAGGATGATCCAAGGCAAGCTTAAGTGCAGTTAATTCAGCAGTGAACACGGAACACGGGCGATGCAAATGGAATTCTGAGCTGCCCTCGTCGGTTACAAAGGCACAGCCTACAGAATCCCCATCCTTAGAACCGTCCGTAAAGAACACATTAAAATCGGGGTACTGATCTAACAGTGCGGCAAACTCTTGCTGATACACCTGGGGACTAGTCTGCTGTTTCGAATGTATAGACAGACGTAAATCATGGCGAGGTAGACGAAGTAGCCATGGGGGAATAGCACAAAAGTGAACCAACGAAAGAGAGGGCCACAGGAAATCGTCGCCAAGGAAGGTCTCACACGCACGGATGTACCATGGACGTGTAGAACGAGGACGTGCAGCATAGCGCTCGTATATCCCACCACCGCGGAGACATGGTCTACACGGGTGGTCTGGAATACAACGCACATGCGCAGAGTAATTAAGAAGGAGTTTACTGCGACGATACGCTAACGAAGGTTCATTTGCTTCAGCATACAGGCTGGCGACGGGACTGGTTCGGTAGGCGCCAGTAGCAATACGAATACCCAGGTGATGCACTGTGTCAAGTTGTCGTAACAGAGAAGCACGAGCAGAACCATAGACAATACAGCCATAGTCTAACTTGGACCGAATTAGACTACGGTACAAACGAAGTAGAACAGTACGATCAGCACCCCACGTGCGGTGGGAAAGGACACGAAGGAGATTCAGAGCTCGAAGACAAGAATATTTAAGATTCCATATATGTGGTGCCCACGACAAGCGACGGTCAAACACCAGACCCAAGAAACGGACTGTATCAACGAAGGACAAACGGGTGCCATCGAGGTACAAGTCCGGGTCAATAACGCAGGTACGCTGCCGGCAGAAGTGAACACATTGGGATTTCTCGGTGGAAAAGCGAAATCCAGTCTCATTCGACCAGCGAACGAGACGATTGAGAGTCAGTTGAAGCTGTCGAGTAATGCCGCGAAGGTAGCGGGAGCGACAGAAAATGACAAGATCGTCAACATAAAGCAGACCAGACACAGGAGCCTGGATCTGCGAAAGAACGCTGTTGACTGCGACAGCAAACAACGTGACACTAAGAACACTGCCTTGTGGAACACCATTTTCTTGTACAAAGCGCTCTGAAAGAGTAGAGCCCACACGCACTCGAAAGTGTCGCTCGTGAAGAAAATTCGAAATAAAGTGGGCCATATGCCCACGAAGACCCCAGTCATATAATTGTTTTAGGATTCCGTAACGCCATGTAGTGTCATACGCCTTCTCTAAGTCGAAAAATATAGCTACAAGATGTTCGCCGTGGAGAAAGGCGTCTTGAATTTCACCCTCAAGATAAGCGAGATTGTCTGTAGTGGAGCGGAAACGACGAAATCCACTTTGAAATTTGCTCAAAAGGGAATGCGATTCCAAATACCACACCAGGCGCTTGTTGACCATTCGCTCTAGCAGCTTACAGACACAGCTCGTGAGAGCAATGGGTGTGTAGCTCGTGGGGCTAGTTGCGGCTTTCCCTGGCTTTAACACGTTCACTGCCACGTGTATACTTAAGTATACACACGGCGTAGGTAAGTACAGGCCACGTGTATACTTAAGTATACACACACTAGGTTTCCTTCTTGGTCATGTATGTTCTTAACTATTGAACATCCCACTTTGCCCTTAGGAGAGATATCACATGTGACCTGAGTGTTTTTTATTTTGCTGTCAGTTTATGGAATTTGTTTCCTGGGGAAGAGGGATGAAGTTTTGAATCCAATACATAATTTTCTTTTATTTTGAAACCTGCTTGTTGGTACAATATCTATATGTATCATTTAAAAACAAAAAAACAGCAAGCAAAACTAACTCATAAATATATGGGTATGTTTTTTTTCTTTTTACATTTTGTTTGAACGATGTATAAAAAATAATGTATTTTTGCACTACAGTACATAAAACATTATTTCCTAAATTGTAATACATGGAGAAAACGCATATAAATCTGACAAATGTCAAATAATTGAAGCTTTCCTGAATTGTAATTAGAAAGAAATATGAATTAGTGATTTCCTTCTCATATCTAATATCTGATATGATCACTAATCACTAATATCTAATATGATTTCCTTCTAATATATAATTCTTGTTATTAGAAAGAAATATGACAAGTCTAATGAATCTCATTGAAGCAGTCTCTACACACATATGGACTCTTAGGGCGGGTGTCACAATAGGTCACAACTTGAGGTGCACGCTTCAGTTTGCCATTTATTAGCTGACCACTTCTTCCATACTTTTTAAACACAAAACACATCGCCTCTTTTTGGAATTTTCCCCATACTTTCTGTCAACCAAATAGTGAGAGTTCTTTCTTGCCGTTGGGGTTGTTTCTTGAGGTTGTGATTGGTTGCTTGGTGTTGACAAGGACAGGATAACTTCTTCCCTAAAATCTTTTATGCTAAGAGATTTCTCAGTGTTATTCTTGTTATAGAGAAAATGCGCGTTTACCAAACTTATTCCCCATAGCAATTCTATAATATTTTTTTTCTGTGTCACTTGTTACAGCGGCGTAGAGCACTATTGTAGGAAACCATTTGATCGCTTAGATCAATTGAAGACTTCCCTACATTGTAGTCGACAATACATTGAGGTGTCATTTTCTCTTCTCCTCTCCTGTTTGTTTGGATGGAGAAAGATGCTGTGCAGTGCTTTGTTGAAAGTATCAACACATCCCTCTTGTCTTTGCACTTGCTGATTGTAACACCTTCGTTGGTTTCTTTTCTGGTGAACTCCCCTTTCTTCAAATCAGCCTTCACAATATCTTCAGGAATGTATTTCCTGTCACCTCTGAACGTTCCAACCAAGTGTATGTTATTCCGTAGTAGTCGGTATGCTAATGACGTGCTTCAATAGATCTATATAATCAAATGGCCTTGCACGATACGTTTTCTGGCGCTATAGCAAGTGACAGAAAAACCATTACTGAATTGCTGTGGGGAACAAGATTAGTCATATTTCTTTTCAACAATATCTCATGCCTGAAATAAAAAGATAGTATAAAGAACAACCTACCCATGAAAACTATATTATATATTGCATCATGGTAAAGACACAATAAAAACGTTGAATAAGAGTGAACGAAACAATATTTTATCCGTGTATACTTTAGTATACACGTGGCTTGGAAAGGACTATGACCCTTCCCAGGCCATGTGTATACTAAAGTATACACAGCTGAAAACATCTCAAAACATTAAAAGCAACACTGAAACCATTAAAAACTGAAAAATGAAATTAAAAATGTTACGAAAGTTAAAAATTAAAAGAAATGAACGTTTGGCCCGAACCTACCCATAATCCGAAATTACGCTTGGCAGTCAACGTGTTAAGATGGGAAGAACCAGGGCCTCGCACCAAGCAGGTGGAAAAAACTCCTCAACCCAGAGGCGATTATACAGTTGCAATAATGCAAGCTGAGAATCGCGGGAGAGGTTGCGCAACATATCATACGAAACACGGTCAAGCCCGGGAGCAGTATTGGACGATTCACGGAGAGCAGAATCGAACTCAACGAGCGTGAAAGGAGCGTTATAGTCCTCACTGTTGGCGGTACGGAAATTTAACGGGTTTCGCTCCAGCTGAGGACGGGAACGAGCAAAGGCTGGTGGGTAGTGATCTGACTCAGAGATAGTGGCAAAATGGTGGCCCAATATATTGGCGATCTCTGAGGGATTGGTCTCTAGAACACCATTCATGTTTAAGGCTGGAACAAGAAGTAAAGAAGCGGATCCGTTTAGGGAGCGAACCCGACGCCACACAGTTGACATAGGTGTGCGACTACTGATGGACGAAACGTAATTCTTCCAGCTTTGGCGCTTCGAGAGCTTTACCAGACGTCGAGCACGAGCACGTAGAATGCGGAACTCCTGAAGATTGTCTTCTGTAGGATGATGATTAAAAGTGGCAAGAGCGCGCCGACGAGCCTGGATAGCCTCACGGAGTTCCGCAGACCACCATGGAACACGCCGGCGGGAAACGTCGCCACCGCATTCTGGAATGGAACCATGAGCAGCATCAAAAACAGTCTGCTCAAAAGCCTCAGCCACAACAGCTACAGGGAGATCATCACGACAATGAAACTCACTGAGCTCACGGAATTTACGCCAGTCAGCACGCTTCAGATTGAAGCGGCGGAGAGGAAAAGGAGGAGTAACAGGGAGACCTTCAACAAACAACGGGAAGTGATCACTGCCACAAAGATCAGGATGCACTCTCCATGTCAATGAGGTCAAGAGACCAGCACTGCACATGGAGAGGTCGATACAAGAATATGTGCCATGGGCAGTGGAGAAATGAGTAGGACTGCCATCGTTAAGGATGAGCAAGCCACTCTCCTCAAGAAAGTCGGTGACCTCGCGGCCACGACCGTCAGTACGGACAGAACCCCACAGATGGTGGTAGGCATTAAGGTCTCCTACAAGTAAGACTGGCGGCTCAAGTTGATGGAAGAGCTGAAGCAGATCGGCGGTTGTAAAGGCTTCTGAGTGAGGAACGTACAATGAGCAAACTGTAAGCGGGCGAGAAAAGTGTACTCGCACCGCAACGGCTTGCAGTCGGGATACAATGTGAACTGGCTGAGAATACACTGAATCGGAGGCACAGACTGCCACGCCGCCAGCAGCGTGGTTAGCGTCTGGCTTATCACAGCGATACATAGTATACCCAGAAAGAAGAAAGGACTGGGTAGGCTTAAAATGGGTTTCCTGCAAGCAGAGAAGTACAGGCGAGTGGTCAGTGATCAGTTGGCTCAATTCCTCACGGTGACCACAGAAGCCATTGAGGTTCCACTGAAGAAGCGCCATACTTGAAAGGATTAACGTTTGAGGCGAACTTTCCCACGGGGTCCAATAACAGCCCACTCGGAATCCATGAGTTCGTCCTCCACCATGTCAGATTTCAGAGAAACGGCAGGAGGCTTACGAACTGGCGTAGATTGTGTTCTCTTGGGAGTGAGAACAGTCTCGTTCAGCCGACGAATATGTTGGCTAAGTTTCAGTCCGGCGATATAAGGTGATCGGCGATGGGCTGGAGTACGCCGAAGAGCACCACTAACAGAAACACGTGGGGTTCTGGGAAGTTCGCTTGTCGTTGCAACTGGGGTCTTCGTGTCACAACTATTCTCTCGGACCGAGTCTGTCTGGGTGGAAACGTCGGAAGTCTGAGTGGCTACAGATTTTCGGGAACTTGCTGCAACAGTAGCGAAGGGAACAGAAAGCGAAGAAGGGACGCTTTCTTTCAGACGACGCTTAGCATCAGCAGCAGAGATCTTCTCAACAACCATGAGTTCCCGAATACACTTCTCGCGCTGAAAGGCTGGATAGTCCCGAGACCAAGCTGAATGCTCACCCTTGCAGTTGACACAGAAGGGCTTGGCCGCTTTGCAGGGTTCCGCACCATGACTACCCTGGCCACAAATCGCACAAAGAGCAGCACTCGCATTACACGAGGTGCTGGTGTGCCCAAAATGTTGACATTTAAAGCAGCGCAAGGGACTAGGGATATAGGGCCGAACTTTCAAACGATAGTATCCAGCCTTGACGTACTCCGGAAGCGTGGGCAAACTGAAAGTAAGAATCAGGGACTGGGTGGCGACAAGTTCGCCTGACTTCTTACTTTTGATTCGAGCTACGTCGATAACGTGTTGGTCCGCTAACTCCGATTTGATTTCCTCCTCGGTTGCATTGAGGAGATCCCAACACGATATTACCCCTTTAGAAACGTTCAGCATACGATGTGGTTCGACTGACACGTTCACCGGTCCAATAGATGTTAACTTGAGTAGCTTCGCCGTTTGCCTCTCGTCTGTCGTTTCCACCAATAAAGTGCCATTACGCAACTTCTTCATATCTTTAACCTGTCCGGCATGATAAGTGATAACTTTATGAATAACAAAAGGGGACAAGCCCTTAATAGCACTCGGACGGTTGGCATCAGAATTGGCACTATCTACGTCTTTATCTTTTATTACAAGATATCGGACAACAGGGGTCGCGATACTTGTCTTTTCCACTACATCAGTTTCATTTTGTTTGGGCTTTTTCCGTGAGGGAGAGCCCGGATTCGATTGTAATGTTTTTGTACCCATAAAAGTTTTGTTTGAATGAACATTGAAAAAGGAAAAAAGGGTGTGAGGTCACACCGGGGCGTTAATAGGGGAACTAACGCTACCCCCTGGCCATCCCTTCAGCACGCCCGACACCTTAGGATCAGCGTGGGGCCGACGCGGTCAAGGGGAATGGGAGTGCAACAAGACCATTCCCGTCGACAAAAACGCGTGGCCCCGGAAAAAGAAGAAGTAGAACAAAACAAAAGAGACCTGACCAACAAAAAGATAGACCCCACCAGCCCAGAAAAAAGAAAACAAAACAAAAAGGTGCGGATTTTTTTGTATTTTTAAATGTTTTGTTGTTTTTTTTAGCTATTTTATATTTTGCGATTTTTTTTGTTTTTTGTTTATGTTCAAAGACTCAACACCTCGGACAACACAAACACTGGACGTACACAACATTAGGCCGGGTGGGTGCACGTCCTCCCCAAGGGGAGGAAGACGTCCACTAGACCTGCCTCTTCCCGACTCCCACCAACCACCCGCGAGTCCGGTAGCGGTATTCGCGGCTGAGAGGGCATGCAAGGAGATGATGATGAGGGGTGATAAATGAATGACTTATGAAGCCGCCCTCTCAGCTCCACCCCCTCCCCGACGATGACGGTCCGCTACATGGAGGGGGCAACACGAGCAAATGGGACAGAAAGCGAGGGAGGAATGCTTTCTTTCAAACGACGCTTAGCGTCAGCAGCTGAAATCTTCTCAACGACCATGAGCTCGCGAATACGTTTCTCGCGTTGAGAGGCGGGACAGTCACGAGACCGAGCTGAATGCTCACCCTTCCAGTTGACACAGAAGGGCTTCGTCGCTGTACAGGGGTCCGCACCATGACTACCCTGGCCACAAATTGCACAAAGAGCAGCACTCGCATTACACGACGTGCTGGTGTGCCCAAAATGTTGACATTAGAAACAGCGCAAGGGGCTAGGTATATATGGCCGAACTCTTAAACGATAGAAGCCAGCCTTGACGGAATCCAGAAGTGTGGGCAAACTGAAAGTAAGAATCAGTGACTGTGTAGCTACGAGTTCACCTGACTTCTTACTTTTGATGCGAGCTACATCTATAACATGTTGGTCAGCCAAATCAGATTTAATCTCCTCCTTGGTTGCATTGAGGAGATCCCAACACGATATCACCCCGTTCTACTGACGATAGACGATGGGGTTCTACTGTCACGTTCACTGGTCCAATTGAAGTCAATTTCATGAGCTTCGCCGCTTGTTTCTCGTCCATGGTTTCCACCAATAAAGTGCCATTTCGCAATTTCTTGATATCTTTAACATGTCCGGCTTGATAATTAATAACTTTATTAATAACAAAATGGGATAACCCCTTAATAGCACTCGGACGGTTTTCCTCAGAGGTGGCACTTTCAACATCTTTATGATTGATTACAAGATATCGGACAACAGAGGTCACGATACTTGTCGTTTCCAGTATCTCCGTTTCAGTTTGTTTGGGCTTCTTCCGTGAGGGAGAGCCCGGATCAGATTTTAAAGTGTTTTACCCATAAAACTGTGATTTTTATAAACATTTACGAAAGAAAAAAGGATGTGAGGTCACACCGGGGCGTTAATGGGAGAACTAACGCTACTCCCTGGCAATCCCTTCAGCACGCCCAACACCTTAGGATCAGCGTGGGGCCGACGCGGTCAAGGGGAATGGAAGTGCAAAGAAAAACCATTCCCGTCGACAGAAACGCGTGGCCCCGGAAAAAGAAGTGAAACAAAACAAGAGAATCCTGGCAAACAAAAAGATAGACCCCTACCAGCCCAGGAAGAACAAAACAAATGGTGCGGATTTTTTTGTTTTTTATATTATTTTTAGTTTTGCGATTTTTTTTATATTTTCAAAGACTCAACACGCCGGACAACATTACGCCGTGTGGGTGCACGTCCTCCCCAAATGGAGGTAGACGTCCACTAGACCTTCCTCTTCCCGACTCCCACCAACCACCCGCGAGTCCGGTAGCGGTATTCGCGGCTGAAAGGGCATGCAATGATATGAGGATGAAGGGTGATAAAATGAATGACAGATGAAGCCGCCTTGTCAGCCCCACCCCCTCCCCGACGATGACGGTCCGCTATATGGAGGGGGTCATTTGTATTGTACATGCATTTATAAAACTAGTTAAATTTTGGAAGATGCCTACGACAGCTGGTAGCAGGATATCAATTTAAATACACAGTATTTTGAAGCACACAATGTGATCATCTGCAGGATAAACTAGGTGATTAATGTAAAAGAACTGAAACAGTGATCCTATACTATAACGACTATAACAGTTGTTACTCTCTCCTTTAGCCTAACCGGCATAAGCATGGGACGTAAAACCCAATATTTAATTCTTTTTATAAGAGTTGTTTGTGCAGGTTAACATTGTAGGTTAACTTCGCTAGAGTCCATATTTTATTAACCGAATCAATCCGAACTTTATATAAAAATATTATAGAGCAAAATATTACCCCCTTTTGAAGACGGGTTAAATCAGTAAAGAAGAGAGTATTCGGGCATCTAACCATACATTCTGTTGGTGGTATAGAATAAAAGTTTGGATGCTTTCGTATAGATGGACTAAATTGACAGGCGTATGTAAATGAAGTAATCTTCTCATGTTTTAAGTCTAAAAAAATATATTATATTAATCTCTTAGCCTAGTATCGGTTTCGGATGTCAACGATAGCATTTCTAAGTGGTCATCTATAGTGGGATCAGATCCACCTGACCTTGATAAGAGAGGACTACAATCCTCTTGGGACGATCCTCTTATAAGTCATCACTTTTCAGCACTACTTCAGTCATCCGATAACCCAGAAGATAAGGCCAGACTTCTAGCTACATCATCTCCAGAAGCAGGAGCTTGGCTCCATGCTATCCCGTCACCTTCTTTAGGATTACATCTTCCCAATGACAGTTTTCGAATTGCCAGTGCACTGCGTTTGGGAGCAGATGTTTGCGAGCAACACAGATGTCCTGCCAGTGAAGTGTCGTATACAAGAAGGGCCTTCATGGACTCTCCTGTGCCAGTAGTGCGGGCAGACATTCACGCCACTCCAGCGTCAACGACATTATCATGAGGGCACTAATTTCAGCAGGCGTTCCTTCTATATGTGAACCGTTGGGATGCAGTCGTGCAGACGGCAAGAGGCCAGATGGTATGACCTTAATACCGTGGAAGAAAGGAAAAGCACTTCTATGGGATTTTACTTGTTCCGACACCTTCGCCCCTTCAAATTTACATTCTTCCTCAGCACAAGCTGGCAACGTGGCTGCTCGCCGAGAAACAGAAAAACGCAGGAAGTATAGCAATTTACTCGACAAATATTTTGTCGCTATAGCTATTGAATCGGGTGGTTCATGGGGTCCCGAAGGCCTTAACTTTATAAAAGAAGTTGGTCACCGCATTTCTTTATCGGCAGGAGATGCTAGAGCAACCTCTTTTCTACTGCAACGCATCAGCATGGCAGTACAAAGAGGGAACGTTGCATCAGTTTTGGGAACGCTACCCTCTGGTAAGGAACTGGAGGAGATCTTTTGTCTGTAATCTCGGCGAAGGTTTGAGGATGCTGTTGCGAGGCTTATCACAATAACGTGTAAGAAAAAAAAGATTAATGATCTTTGCGTAACATGAGATAATCGTGCTATATGTCACATACTCAATCAGATAACCCACACAAGAAGAATTCGGAAGTTTCCAGATCTTTTTAATGCAGTTCTTTTTCATTTGTGTGTGTGTCTGGGTAGTGTGGCGTTGGAAAAACAGAAGTAGATTTTGAGTAATTTCAGTTTTTAAGCGAAGTGTTTTTAAATCAAATAATAGGACTGATTTGTGCATTTACAATTATCATAAGATTTTCTTCGTTTGTATAGCCTATGTGTAATTACCCAAATGTAGTATTTACATGTAAATTGAAGAGAAATAAATTTGTAGTATAAAAAAAATTATATTAATTTCTCACAACGATCTTCAATTTCTTTGAGGCTATTCAACGCGAATATTATTTACATATAACTCTAATACGTCATCTACCTATTCCGTGCAGGTTTATGCCTGAATGGATCATTTTTTTTTCATCTAAACCATTTATTTTTTCAGGACTAGCTCGGGAGAGTAATGCTCCCAGAAGTAGGAACGAAATACACAGTTCTGATTGGTTGGTTTTATCCATTTCTTGCGACGGTGAATTCAAATAGAAGAAATAAAAGGCTTGTTGCTGTCAGCCCTTCTGGCCGAACGTGTTAGATTTATGGGCTAGTAACGAATATCGTTTTGGCGTGGGTTCAAACCCAGCCCAAGTAGTTTTTATTTTTTTACAGTTTCATAACACTTTTCAATTAAAATAAGATGAAAGCAATACTCAAAAAAGTGATTTGCTTTTTTTGGTGGACATAAGTAGTAGTAGTGATAATAATAATAATAATAATAATAATAATAATAATAATAATAATAATAATAATAATAATAATAATAATAATAATAGTAGTAGTAGTAGTAGTAGTAGGAACTGGTTAGAAGCCCCACAGAGCTCGTTTTGTTCTACGTTGACCCTCATGATATACATTATGTGACCAACTTAAAACAGCTGGCTAGAGTAGCGCGCGAAGAAAACATACTTCCGGGAACATTACTTTCCCGAACAGGTCCTATTTTTTCCTGAATATGATCTCATTGCGTGTGTGAAAGTTCTATTTAGCTAAATATTAATGATTTTCAAAATTGCATTTTGCACGACCGACAGACAGGACTACTTCATTATGTTATTGTATACCTTTCAGGAGACATTACCCATAGATGATCTTAAACAAGGATGTTCATCGCAAAAAGCCACTGTACTGGGGAATCCGTTTAAAAAGGAGCGAAAAATCGTTCTGTATGCAGACGAAGAGTTACTACATACATCTAATAGTACAACAGAAGCGCCTGCTGTTACTTTTTCCTTGTATTTCGTATTGAATTTCGAATATCCCAAAGAAGTGAAATATACACTGTCGTTCATTCAACATCACAAAACTGCGCGTGACAAATTGTCAGCAAAAGTGGTTGATGTTGTTGAAAAGCTTAGTAATCTGAAAGGTAAGAACGTTGTGTCTTCTGAACTAAAGTAAACAGTACTTTGTGTTCAGGAATACTTAAAACCTTTCGCAAACTGAGGGTTCACTTAGGGATAATTCACAGTAATGAAAAAGATTTCAAAATAAAGTGCAACTTTGATTCATGTACAAAATCTTTTCTATATGTAGTGTCTTTAAAACATATGCTTACAGAAACCATTATAGTTCATTGGAAAATCTATCACACAGAAAAGCCACACAGGAATGTTCTGTTTGTAGAGTAAAGCACAGAACTATTTCTTAATTAATTTAACATTCTCAAGAACACTGCGACAGTGGAAATGTTGTGATACGTCCAGCTTCAACCTGCGGCAAACAGTTTAGGATTTATTCATCTTATAGATCCCATAATAGTCGATAACATAAGAATTTTATGACTGATAGAGTGGTAAGTTTTGCTTGTTCTACAATTGAGTGTGACGCAACAAAAAAATGTTTCGAACAGTGCGTTATTCGAAGAGTTCGATGATTATCACAATGCAAATATGAAACGTAACTTAGGTCTTCTGCAACTTAAAATAAAAGAAAAGTGTGTGATTCCTCAAGTGACAGTCCAAAAAATTATGCAAGATTATAAGGATATTATTCAGTTCAGTACGGATCATATCATGTCTGAAATAGAAACCATGAAAAATAGTTAGATAATCAAACAGTTGAACAATTCCCTGTTGCACAAAACTATCAACTTCTGCAATGTCTCAATGAGTTAAATTCTATTCATCAAAAGAAATTGTTATACAAAAAGGAATGTAAGTTTGTGGAACCGGTTAGTTTTATTCTTGATGTGGATAAATTAAATCGAAATTGCATTTACTAGTACACACCACTTTTTGAAACATTGACATTTCTGTTAACGCAATAAATGGTGCTTTCTCAAGTTTTGAATTCTGTAAAGGAAGGCAGATTTTTATGCTGATTTTAAAGACGGAGCGTATTTCAAGGATCAACCTATTTTCTCCATCCATGTAGGAGCATTACAAATTTGTTTATATTGTGATCAGTTTCAAGGAGGTAATCTTATTGGTGCACACAAGAAAAGTCCACAAATAATGGCATTTTACCATTTATTAGGAAATATTTATCCTAAATTTAGGATTTCTACAGACTGTATTCAGCTAGTTTTACCTTGCAGAAGCAGTTACGTGAGGAAATGTGGTCTCTGTGAAATCATAAAACCGCTAGTGAATGACTTGGAACAGTTAGGTACATCTGATGTAGAGGTAGCTGGTTTGCACTTCAATGAGAATTAGCTTATATATCTGCGGATAATTTAACAAGTCAGTTCATTGGTGGTTTTCTTGAAAATTTGTCGCCACATTAATTAAACCTAGTTGGATTTGTTCATGTAGCAAATACGATTCCATGATAATGTTGTAGTTAGAACCAAGTCTATTTATGATTTGTATGTGCAGGAAATAAAAAAAAAATGATCAACTCAAAATGGTATAAAATCTGAATATCCGTTCAATTACATTTTCATGTTATTGAATAGCTGCCTCTCGATATTGCCCACGACCTCTTAGAGCATATCGTAGAATATGAATTAGGGTTTCCGTTAAGACATTTGATTGAAGTTGAGACAGTATTTGCTCTGATTATCTTAACTCTAAAACTGAGTTACTTGCTTATGGCCCATTAGATGTATTAGATAAACCTCCCTTCATACCTAGAACATTTAAAATAACCCAAACTGCATCCCAAAAATGGTGTTTGATCAGATTACTTCCACTTATGTGCTCTGATGTTGTACCAGAAAAAATGTGTGTTGGGATTTCATTTTAGATTTGAAGAGTATTGTTGAACTTGTGTTTGCCCACGAAGTAAATATATAATGGTTAAAGATGAAAGTAACTTATCGCCTTCAGCTTTTTCATGATTTGTTCCCTACTACTACCACTATACCAAAACAGCGTTTTTAATTCACTATACCCAGCATATGTTGAACTATGGTCTCTAAGAAAATGCTGGACTCTAAGATTTGAAGCTAAACATTTCTATTTTAAGCGCTTGGCTGTTAGTGGTAAAATTTTTAAACAGTTAGGCTTAACATTAGCTACAAGACACCAGATGTATCAAATATATTGTGCCAGTTCTGCAAATTAATGTAACCAATCAGTCGGTTCTAGTACAAAGATTCCAGTGAATTCTTTACAGAATGATGTTCTATTAGTGTTTGAACGTAATGGCTTTGTTGAGAATCACACAGTAACCATATTTTCATTTGCATCCAGTAATTCAATCAAGTATAGAAGAGATCTTTGTACCTTGAGCCACTTTTCAAAATAATTGAAATGACGTCGTTCCTAATATCATATATGCAACTTTTTCGAGGTCAATTAAATCTCCAATCTTTCTTTAATTTATTTACCTTCGAAATAATCGCAAATCACACCTTACAAAATTTTCGTAGCAAAATATAAATTATTCTGCATAATAGATCATGGTATAATATGCTCATGTGCCTTGGGACAGCCGTTTTGTACCTTGGGCCACACTAAAAAGAAGGTTAAATGAAGAGAAAACAAGGCATTTAACACAATAAGTTATTTATTATATTTTTCAAACAAAGTTTTCTTTGACCATAATATACCTTAGTTTGATGTACAAAAGTCACAAACATTCTTTATAACCTTGCTGCTCAGAAACGACGTAGATACAAATGAAAAGTCACAAACAAAAGTTTCCCACTCACGACCTGTATTTAACACATTAAGTTATTTGTTATATTTTTCAAACGAAGTTGTTACTTCGAACATTAAACAAAACAAAGTTTACCCTAGTTTGATGTACAATAGTCACAAACGTAAGTTTCACCATTCGCGGTATGTATTTAATGAACTTATATTTAACACATTAATTTATTTATCATATTTTTGAAACAAAGTTTTTCTTTGAACATTAAACAAAACAAAACAAAGTTTACCTTATGTTTGTGACTCTTGTACATCAAACTAAGTTTTCCACTCATGACCTGCTACCCCAACACATAAATAGTGAGTCCACCGTCCACACTTAATGCACCTACACCACTTTTGTCCACTACAATCAGCCTCTTTCGAACTGCAACAATATAGGCATTCTTCCTCTGCACTATCTTCATCATCATTAGGCACAAGGGAAAATGGAGATTCATCTTCACTCTCAGATGATGTTAATGATTATGATTTGTCTCCATTGCTTTTCTTCTCTTCACCATTCCTTCCGCGCTATGGTGTGTCATATGACTAGAGCCTTTCTTGCTAAGTTTGTCAGACTTCGGTTCGAAAATATCCCCTAAATTTCTGGCCACTTTGATAGAGTTTTGACTTTTCATATTTTGCTCTTTTCTTCACACGTTTCTTCTCATTTTGCTCCTTTAGAGTCTGTTTCTCGGACATGTCGGTCGCTATCATAGTTTTTATTCTCTTCCTTGTAACATTGGCTTTTCTTTCTGGAGCCTTTCGAAACGGCAGAATTTCTTCTGGAGTGACACTTTTCCTAAGTTCTTTTCTCTTGTTGGCCTCAGGTGTGCCCGATTCAATATTGTAGTCTTGTGCATTTGATGTCCCAGCAGTTGATTCATCCAAATGTTTCGAACTGAAAGTTTTGTGCATAATTTTCTCACTCTCATTCTCCAGACCAACTGTAACTTCTTCTGATGGCTGCGTTTCTGTAACTTGATCTGTGACATATGAACTCAGGAAATCATCGTCATTAAAAATACCTGTGTCTAGTGGATATAACCCTGACTTACGAAAACCGGATAATATGTTGATTTGTGTAAATGCCCTAGGAAATGCTATTCCCAGCACCTCTTCAACTGTATATATATCAAATGTGTTCCCTTTATTGCTATACGTACATACACTCCTCAACAGCCTGATTGTAAAATGTCTTCAGTGGCCCATAAACCGAAATATCTAAAGGTTGTAACTTATGAGAAGTGTGTGGTGGGAATGTTACCATCACTACACCAGCAGCTGAAGCCTTATCTAAACATTTTGGAGAAAGATTAGTTTCATGATTGTCTAATATCAACAATATCCTGTTTTCCTTTGAACAGTTGACAAAGGTAAGAAAATGATAAAAAAAACTACAGAAAGGTTTCTTCATTGGACCATCCTGATACATAGGCGGCTCCAATACTTCCTGGGGGACTGCCAAATAACATTCTGTCCTTGAAGTGTACCCGAGGGGAAATTAACACTGGTGGAATTGAATTTCCAAACGCCTTGACGGCCATAATCATAATGACCAGCTTACCTCTTTCTCCTGATGTTGCACAACCGACCTACTTGACATCTTTAGGGGCAACTATTTTGGACTATCCCTAGACAGTGCTGAGCCCAGTTTCATCCAAGTTCCAGACCTTCTCGGGAGGAATGTGAACAAATCTAATATGAACGTCTTTGCTGTTGATAAAAAAGCACTGAACATTATGGCGATTAAAGCTAGTAGCCCGACTTAGGCTAGTTAATTCGGGTTTCCTTATGTAAAGTTTTGTGGACTGTCTTTTAAGAAACGCACGCATCCATTCTTCTCCGGCTATTTGATTTTCTTCCCATGTTGCTGGATGCTTCTTCTAATTCGCTTTAGCAAATTCATATCCAAGTACTCTAACACGTTTCTTAGTTGGCCCATATTGCATTTTCGCAATAGTTTGAATATAATTTACAACACTTTCTTCTTCGGCTTCTGTAAAGACTTTCTTCACTGCATAATTCACCTTATATATGAATTCTTTCTCTTTACTGTTTTTAAATTTATGTAAATGTCGGGTAAGAGTAGAACGGCTTACATTAAACACTTTCGATGCTTCTCTATAGGATATCTTCTTATTTGGATCATTGGAATGAAGAGCTTCAAGCGCATTTCGTAAGGCAGTTGAATCCACAGGATCTCTCTTCTTTCTAGATTTGTTACGGGGCATATTTGTGGCAAAAAGTCTTCCTGAAATTAAAAAAAAAGTATCCTGTAACCTCTTGTACCATGAAGCACGATCAATTTGGTCCATGGTACACGACGTAGCTTTGGCCTAAGTTACATGAGCATCTACATTTCAACAAAGAAAGCTACCTAAACGCTACAATACAGCTAAGACTCAGAACTTCACCAATATTTTACTTACCAATGGATGAGGCATCCGATGACAATTTCAAATTAATCCTAGTATATTTATTCACAGTCGACACTCATTCAACTTAATACTGAAAATTTTACTTTGACCGTAGAAAATTGTTTTTCTCTCCTCACATAAACAACACTTTCTGAAACACGTCCAGACTCGCACTGGTGGACAATTGCACATCGAAGACTGTACTTCGGTGTTGGATCACCAGAAAGCAACACCTTCCGATATATTGGAAATGGCTCAAGGTACACTATGCTCTTGGTACAACGATCTCCCCTACTTACGGTATGTATTGGTTACGAACAGGATGAATCCTTTTGTAGGATAGAGTATATTACGTTTAAATTAGGTTCCATATATTTTTTGGTTCGGCACGCCGTTTCAGTATTCTATGCTCATACTGAGGCATATTCTGATCAGATAGTAAATAAGTGAAGTGTAGTTTTATGAACAATTTATGTGACGTGCATTCGCTAACGCCGTACTTTTCTTCTGGATCTTATATGGTTCAAAAAATATCGTAATTTGTATGGATAACTAATGCACTTGAAGCAGTTGTGAAGTAGGTTTTTTGCTAATATCCATCCTGGTTTCATTCACTCCAAGTTTTGATTTTTGATCTAGTAACAGTACACATATCGAGAAAATCATTAAAATATTAATTCCTTTCAAGGTAATTGTGGATGTAATTTGATCAATGTGAATAAATTTGGATTTCTACACACGATGCATATTGGGCGTACTCGTTGTGTGTAACAAACAATTTACAGTAAGATAAAGGATAGAAATGCATTGCTCTACCATTCGACAGAACGAGTAACGGGTATTGCATACAGTTAAGACATAAGCTACCGTCTGGGATACCTAAGCTCGAAACTCGCCAATGATCTTTTTCTATACTCATATCCTTTATGTTATCCTGTTTTAGGTTTTCATTCTTGCTCTTAATATGCTTTGATTTGGGTTAATATTTTTAACACGTACCGATTCATAATTTTCCTTATAAACTGACACGTTTTGAGTGATATTCATTTAATATTAACTAAAATTACCTCTTAATTTATGCACAGTGTCAATATAGAAATGAGTAACTTCCGATTTTATATACCAAACTTGTATAGTTACATAAACATTAGTTTTTCAAGAGTGAAAATTAATTTTAAAAAAATACATAACCTCTGCACATAGAGGTTTGGTGTATAAAATCGGAAGTTCCGCAATTTCTGTTAATTATTTATTCCGTATGTGTTCATCATTATCAGACACCAGGGTAGTCCAAGAACAACTGGAAGTTGTGGGGATTCTGTGTGCTGTTCGAGAGAACGAGCACCGACGTAAACAATGGAGATCGTGTGACTGGAAATAATTGAGTGCGTGGCGCACTGGACGTAAGCCTAAAGGCCCCGGGTTGGTTTCCCGGTCTGGTCACAATTTTAACTCTTTTTTGAAAAAATGTATAGTGTCATTATTACATTTATCAAACGTTACGTACTTTCGGAAAATGTCGGAGTATGATAATGTGTCCACGTGCACTGAGCACCGGTGCTAGATACCGCTTTAGCAGGAGTTAGAATCCTTTACTTTAAAAGCTACTTAGGTAACGTTCTCAAATGTTTGTGTAGCTACATATTCAACCACCATCAAAGCACAAACATTAAACGTTATGTGAACAAAAGTAAAAGCAAAAACCATTGCAATTGAATTGAAGTCACTATCACAAATATAAGCGTCTTGCTGAGTGTCAGATAGTGCCTCAACCGCATGCGATACTCGTTACTTGCTTTCCATCAAACGGTACATTAATGCACTTTTGGTAATGTTTTTCTGTACTTGGCTGCCGAAGTTATAGAAAAATGATTTTCACAGACTTACATTTTAAATACTATTTGTCCAGCGTAGACAGTTTGACTTATTAAATAACTTGAGATGGCATATAGCTTTTTCTTGGCATCGCCGAGACCGCCATATTGATTTCCGTTTTGTGTGCATCGTCTATATGTCTGAAGTTAAAGAATTTCTCGATAGCTTCGACAAGTTTCTTTTTTCAATGTAAGTACTATTTTTTTTTACCTTAATTTTAACCTGTTCTATTTAAGAAATGCATGCTTCCAAACTTTGCGGTGCGTACCCAAGTAACTCCTCTGAAGGACTTGACGCACCGACAGTAAATTTGATGTGTTCTTTATCGCTCTGGGAAATCCCTTTTGAGTACGCATCGCACAGTTTTGATACACATTTTTTAAATAAAAGGTTTATGATTTCGTAAGTGATTTCTTAAGTCGCACTTCCTTCTACGTTGGATAATACTTGAAATATAGGCCTCTGAAGTTCATTTCCTGCGCTTTTCGCAGCCTCTATCTCTGATACGTGGATTTTGTCCAAGTTCAAGAACAATTTTTTTCTTGTTTTGGCATCCGGTATCTAACATTCATTTTTTTGTATATGTATTAATTTAACGCCCTGTGTATACCTGAAAACTTGTAAATTGTAACCAGGAAAAATCAGAAACTTTTTGGTCACCAAAAAAGTGGAAATCCTGGCATATTTCCTTGTAGGTCACTAGTGTATTCCTTGTGTAATTCCTTATGTTATACCAAATTGTAATTGTTGTATCTTTATCAAATGTGAACCCAAAGGTTTTATCCTAACCCTAATTTTACACCCTAAGGTGTAACTAGGATGGGATAAGAAAACATTGTTTTACCTAAGGTGTGATGTTATACCTTCCTTTTCAGTTACACCTTCCAACTTGTCAATTACACCTCAAAGGTGGCAGCATTTATATTCTACCTCAGGGTGTAAGTAAAGGGAGTGAAGTTATTTCCCAAGCGTGTTTGTTTACACACAAGGGGTGGTAGCTTTAAGGCAAAATTTGCAGGTACGTTACACTTTTAAAGCATTACGTAGCAACTTACTAGTGTCAGTTAACAACTGTTTGGTGCATCCTTACACCTCGTGGGTTTAGTTACGCGAAATCGATACTGTACATCTATGCGGTGTAACAAATTAGCCTGTGGAAACTTTACACCCTTCACTTACAGCTTGAGGTGGAACCTAAATGCTGCCACCTTTTTGGTGTAAAGTTACAACTTTTTATTTACAGTTTACAGTAACACTACCTTCATGGGAAGAACACTTAACAGTACTTGAGGTTTGTGAAGAAGAATCCAATAAAGAAATAAAATTTTGCAAGAGAGAGAGAGAGAGAGAGAGAGAGAGAGAGAGAGTGGAAGCAATAATGTATTTCCTTATTGTTGCATTTCAGGCCAATTACCTACTGCAGATGTGCTATTAAAGATAAAGAGAATCTCTCATAAATTTGAAGTGAACGCATAAAAAAGTACAAGGTCGAGAAGAAGCAACAAGAAGGCTTACAACGAGAAAATTGACGGGGATTGGGAATTTCCAAAAAGAATAGAAAGAGATGATTATATTTAGAACCTAGTGCTCAGTGGGAACATCTTGACTTAAATATTTCGAGGCAAGTAATTCCAATAGAAGTGATCAAAGATGACCAGAGAGAAGAGCTTAAAGCTATTTTATTAAATAAGAACAGAATTATACTTGCTAATACCTGATTGTATTTCCCAAATTATCTGTTCTGTTTTATGTGACAGCTTTGTTTATAGGGAGTTTGTAGAAGATTGTGGAAAAGTTTCCTTTGGGAGAACTAGCTCAATATTTGTTCATGAGAATAACCACGTACAGAAAACGAGCTTTCATTCTGTCTAAGATTTTTCCAGCACACAAACTTCTGGGAAATATTAATCTTATAAAATGTGAAACACCCACTATTGCCCTCATACCCCACCTATTTAAGAATGTACCGTTAACCGTTGAAAGATCTCTCTGCAGTAATCCTCTCTGTTCAAATTCCATAAGAGATAGAAAAAAATTCTGTATTATAGCACAGTTTCCCACAAATGATATATCCACCCTTGAGAACAGGATTCGTAGTGAGCTTACTACAAAAATTTTTACCAGTTTTATCAAATTGCAGGAAACTACTGTATTGGTAAACGTAGTCTGCAACTAACATTAAAAGGAAACCATCTTCGGGTGGAAGTAATTGCTGATAGCCCCAGAAAAAAGATGGGAGTGTGTGTTCTCCGTGTCATCGATCCCAACTCAACTGCAGATTGATATTGCATCTTTCCACTTACGCGGTGCAGTTAGTTTTATAAGTGGTAGTGGAAACGGTATAGATCACTATGTAGCGTACTGCCGGAGGAATAATGAGCAGATGGAAGCCTACAATGATCTTAAGGATAGAAAAATAGATGTGAAATCAGACTTCAAAATCACTGTTCATCTCATAGAATACACTAATGTCACTGGGAGCAAACTTCCTCTTAGAAGAATTAGTGGTGTTCAAACGGGGCTTCATTTTTGTATCTTGGTAAATTATTATTGTAAATTTATTATTACGAAGAATTTCTTTTCTGCAATATTTTTAGTGTATTAGTAAATATGTAGCTGTGTCAATAGTAACTACATGCTATTTTTTAATGAATATGTCTATAAATATAGAATGAATGTATTCGTTATTTGATATTCATTATTATGTACTTCAACTGAACTAACGTTCATAATTATTGGGAAAATTTATTCAATATAATTGATTTTTAAAGAAAAATGCGACTATGTATCATGTACATGTTTTACTCTCCAGAATGGTTTTGTATTTGCTCAGAATGTTTTGTGAATATAGCTGTTGATACTTTGTGTATGATAAAATGATATATAGTAACAAGGTTAATGAATCAGAAATCCGTAAGAATCTAGAAAGTATTCTTTTGTTCATTCTCATTATGTTATCTGCTGTTACTTTATATTTTACCCCTAAAAAGAGCAATAATCTAGGTGATTATGCCCTCCTTTAACTATTTAGTGAGCTATTTAGTTTCAATCCCTCTGATCGCGTATTTATTGTTTTTGCCATGTCATTAATTCGTATGTAGTGCAACATCGGTGAAACACACAAATGTATTGTTATATTCGTACATCATTCATTTGTAATACAGTATTTTACGTGTCATTTTACACGAGCCTTTTCTTTTGTTCAGTTTTTAAATATGCAAATGAAATCTTATTTGATTCTAGTTCGCAATATTTTTTGAAAGCATAACAAAATGTATAAAATATGGAGAAATAATATAAATGGTTGGTATTCGGTAATGTAACATGTTTTACATGATGCCCTGTTTAATTTAGCATTATCCAGACGCTCGTTTTTCCTGTTAAAGAAAGCTTTAAAATCAATCGGTAATTGAAGAATTACAACGACTAAGAAAATAATAGAAAAAAGTTAATCAAGACTTCAATATTTACACAGTTTCTTAAAATCTTTAGTGAAAAGCGTGGAGTTACGAGGGTGGGCTGATAAGTTCTCGGCCCGACCCAGAAGGACTTGAGCTGCAGGCATGAAGGTGTGAGGCTATTCAACGTAGTCTCCTCGAAAGTCAACACACTTGGCACTTCGATGCTGCAACTTCTCCAACACCTAAAAAAAAAAAAAAAAAAAAAATAGATTTCTCAACATCTGCAAAAGAAAGCTGTTCCGCAGCTGTTGTCACTGTGAAATTTCTGTCTTTTCAGTGCTGTTTTGAGTTTTGGAAATAGATAATAATCAGAAGGGGCAAGATCTGACGAGTAAGGTGGGTGGTCCTTTACCTTAGCCAGCAGACTGCAGTAATACTTTGCAGTTACGGTTTGGCCCTTTGTAAGGTAGTCTGAGAGCAAAACACTATCCTTATCCCAGAATATTGAGGCAAGCACCTTCCCTGCGGACTTTTGTGCTTTGAATTTTTTTGGCCTTGGAGATCCTAAGTGGCGCCACTCGCATGACTGCTGTTTGGTTTCCGGATCAAAGTAATGCAACCACGTTTCATCATGGGTAACAAGCCGATTCAAAAAATCGTCCTAGGAGTTCGCGAAATGTCGTAAAATCACCTGCGATGGTCTCACACATTCGCGTTTCTGATCTGCGTTCAAACATTTCGGAATCCATTTCGCAGAAAACTTGCGCATGTCCAACTGATCATGCATTATTAACCCAACACGTTTTTTGGATATGTACACTTTGTCACCTATCTCCTGAAGCGAAATCTGTCTGTTGCTTAAAATCAGGTCATGAATCTGGTCCACTTTTTCCGGAGTTGACACTGACTCTGGCCTGCCACACCTGTCACCATATTCTGTTGAAAATTCACCACGCTTGAAGTTCGCACACCATTTCTTCACAGTGGAGTATGAAGGGCACTCTCACCCAATGTGTCTAGCATGCAATCATGGATTTCCTTGAGTGACTTCTGTTGCAGGAAGAACAACTTCATTACACCTCGCAACTCCTCTTTGGTAAATTTGACATCTAGTTCCGCCATGGTTCATTCAATTACCTGTAAAATAAAAACCGTTCATGGTAGAATCGTGAAATTTGATACTTAGACATATAAAAGATCAACATTTCACATGACATCAATTACATCATAGTAGTACATTCGGAAGGGGGTCGGGGCGAGAACTTATCAGCCGACCCTCGCATTTATCTGAAATTGTCATGTCATACCAGATTTCCATTTGTTATTACTTTTAATAACAATGTTACAGAATTAAGACTTAAGAATTAAGTAATTAATTTTATTTCGCATTTCGTACTTCCGAGGCTTATCTCGTATTTCATACTTCGTATTTATTTGAAGGATTTGAACAGAGTCTGTCTGTTCCCTTGATCATTCTTTTACATGATGTTTCTCTTTCGATCATTTTTGTTTATATGAAAATTATAGTTTTTCCTTATTTGGTTCCACTTCACAATATTTATAGGAAGCATAAAGCAAGGTATAAAATACAGAGAAATAGAAGCAATTATATTTTATATTTTGTGTATCTATGAGCAATTAACACGCAAGTGTAAACTCAGTAGAAAACTGAAGGTAACGCGATCTTAAGAATAATTGGTTTAGTATGTTTCGAAAAGGATTGTAACATTTGTAGTACGTTTATACAGACAGGAAATCCTACATTTTAAGGTTATTGTTAATGTTTTTGGATTAAAAGTTGAACATAACTTGTAATCGGAACTAATGCTAAGCATGATATTTGTACCTCATACATTTTTCCATTGGCGATGCTAGCTCGCAGGAAGGTTGGCTTTGTCCCGCACAAAATTTCTTCAATGAGCAAATAGCGTTCTAAATGATCCTTCTAAGAAATGGTCAAAATTATAGACTCAAAATATAAAATAATATTGGAAATTTAATATATCGTATATACATAGTTTACTAGAGCATAGAATTATAAGTGAAGTACTGAATTAACTCTAACGGAGTATTGCGACAGCATTTGAATAGAAAATGTAGAGCAAATATAGTGTGAACTAAACATATACGATCCAGATTTTCGTAATACATAAAATGAATATAAGGAAATAATACTTCTGTTCTTGGTGTTTCCCAAAGATAAATGTGCCTATACTTCTACATTTATACGACTACGTACATAAAATTGGCTACTTTGCATTTTTCTAAAGAAACGTTGTTTGGTTACCAATTTCAATATTATTTGAAATAGGAAATTACTTGAACCGTAGTTCTACTTAACATTATGTATTAATTTTTAGCTAGACTTATAGTGTTATTTTGTATGTATAAACATTGGTGGAAACAAATGTCGTCCCACATTGAATGCCCATTTTGACGCACTTGCGGTGACACAAGAATGGCAAATATGCGCACAAATCGGTACAAACAGGCATTAAACGATGGGAAAGAAACGACCTCGAAATTCGATACTGGCGGAACAGTGCATTATTTTCGTCCCACTTCGGAGGCCCATTTTGATCAGGTTGCGGTTAACCACAAATCGTGGAAATAGGCTCACAAAATGGAAAAAAAAAAAGCGATGTGAAGGAACCACCTCGAAATTCGATGGTGGCGGAATAGCATTAACTTGTTCAGACATATTTGTAGGTCCATTTTGACCGCATTCCGGTGGAGGCCAAAACGTGGAAATAAGCGCACAAAACTATGTGAAAGAAACGAACTCTAAGTTCGATGGTGCCGGAACAAGTTAATGACGCTTATTTATACTTCTTTACTCTCTGTAAGTATATGAGTATCTAAATATTTTTTTAACTCAGACAGCTCTTATTTATTTCCTTTCTGCTTTTAACACAATGTCAGTGTCTGAATATTAATACGAGTCACTGTATATGCGGTACCCATCCTCTAGTTGGAATATTCTTCCGTAACAGGGTTCCAATTTTATTTTCAATATATTTTGTTAATTTTTCTATAGGTGGAAGAAGCTGCAAAAAGTTACATTTGATATTCATTTTCTAGTTCTGGGTAGAAAATAAGGAAAATTAAACGTTTCATTATTCTTTCAGTTAGATTACGAAGACAACTCTATTCAGATGGGTCACGGATTTTGATATAACCCTTTTTGGCCCGCAATAGCAGTTGCTCTTCTTAAGCGAATCAAACCAAATTTTGCACACGAATAGTATTGCTAAAAGATTAGTTTCCTTTCGAAGATAGGCGAAAGCAATGAGAGATCGAGGGAGCTAGGCTCCAAACCTTCCATTCTTAACATTTATCGACTGTATTTCTTGACCAAATCTAATCAAACCTTGCCAAAACATCGGACAGAGATTCGATCCCTTCACAAGTTGAACCATGAATGTGGGAGTTTGGGGCTATGCCTTTCCATGTCCATTTTAGTACGCTTTCGGCGGTATTGTAAAAATAATCAAACCAAATTTTACGCGCAAAACTGGTGAAATTATTTGGGAGGCTGTGACATGCTTCTACCTAAAATTCTATGCTTATGTGACACTATTGACCACAATCTTAACCGAATCAAACCAAACATTGCATAAAAATATGTGGTAAAATTAAGGCAACTTACGAAGGTGAGCCAAATAAAAAAGAGAGGTGGAGTGCTATACCCTCTAATGTACACGGGTAACATTAATAGGGTTAATCAGAAAAAAATCTAGAACAGTTTGAAATCTATCTACAGCTGCAGGCCCATTAAGCAATGTTTTCTTTTATATATTTATTGCTGTAGGTACAAGAGGCAAGAATATTTCCTATCATTTTTTACGTATTGTTTCTTTAAAAGTAAAAGAAAATTCTACGCAAATTTTTGTTCTAAAATACATATTCCTTTTTTTAGGTGGGAACCAGAACAGAAACATCGTCCGTTGTCTGATGCAACTTCCTTGCGAAAAAAAGTAAGACTGCGGAATCCAAGCGGCTACGGAATTTCGAATTGAATTACAAAACTACAAAGGCAAGAAGAATAAAAAGGATGCAGTTGTGGGTCATCCATGCAGTTGTCTTCTGCCGTGTTACGATAGACTTGAGACCGATATACAGCATATTTTTCATGGATTCTGTAACCTTGAAACCTACGATTCTCAGACTGCATACTTGTGCAGGCTAATAGATATAGACCAGTGAAAATAAATTACACTGAATCATATAAAATGAATAAAAGTGTCATCTGTCATTTGAAAAATGTTCGTACACGTGTGCCAATTTGCAAAACGGGCTTCTACAATGTTCATGGAATAAAACGTGCAAGAATGGATATGCTTGTCAAGAAAAAAAGAAGTAGAGAAAACAAAACTAGAATTCCACCACGTGATCGTCGAGGAAAGCATTCGAACCGCACTCTCTACAAAAGACAGGTGGAGTAAACTATCTTGTTCCGAACACAAATACCAACTTATGAAAGTCATTACTGCCGAAAGGACAATTCTAACAAAGTGTATTTTCGTTACGAATGTTCTCCGAACACCTTGAACGATGACTTTCTTCAGCGTAATAAAAAAAAAATGCTCCTAGAGACAAGTTCAAACGCATCATGCGTGGTTACAGTGTGGGATTCAAGAACCCCAAAAGATGTAATGCTGCTCACACAAAGATACAGGATTTACAAAATAATGGAGTGCCAAAATGTGAGTTAGAAACTCAGCTTCACCTTCATCAAAGGAGAGCACAAGCTGAACAAGACAATCTAAGTAGCTACAGAAAAGCTGCAAAGAACGATAAAATATGCATGTCATTAGCTTTGACCTACAAGAGCTCTCCCAATACTAAGACTAATGATGGGACCAGTTTTCTACAACGCGAAAACTATGGACATATAACTTAGGTGTGCACTGCTTGAACACAGAACAAGAATTCTTCTTCGTTTGCGATAAGACAATTACTGGCCGAAGGTCTGAGGAAATTATAAGCTGCCTTGACAACTACTTCGACAAAAAATGACATCAATAGTAAAAAGCTTATTATATTTTTCTGATAACTGCTGTGGACAAAACAAGAATTACAGCATGATCGCTTACTGGATTCATATAGTGTCCAGTATATATTTTATCAAATTGTTGTGAGTGCTAAACCTTCATTTCCTGTATGTCAGAGGATTCCTGAGGAACATATTAGTATTAGAATTTTCGCCTCGTAAATGGTGGAAATCCGGAACTTCCATTCCCAAGGCTCTTCTTAATGCTGTTGCCAAGATGTGGAATCAATGGTCCTATATAATATAGTATTGTAATGTGTGGTACAAATTTTTAATGCATAAGAGAGCCAATATTCCATGCAATCCAAAGGCTAGATGTTGCCCATTGTATAAAGATGATGATGATTAATAAGCAATGCGACAAAAACGCTAAGAAATTTTCTATGTGCGGCTTTGGGCTGCTGATGAAGAGCACATATCTACAAATAATAAAGAAAATTATAAATAAGACTGTCTTACCACTTAGAGAAAATGGTGAGAAGTGTGCAGCACAGATGAACGAGATGAACTCATTCGTGAAATACAAAATCACGAACGTGCATATGACCGTATGGATAATGATGCTCAATTAAGAGAGGATGTTGTGTTTCTAAGCAGCCTACCGTGAATGCAAACTTCCGTAAATAGTTACACGGAATTGTCAATCAACTAACGACACAAGTAAGAAATTACACTAAAGGTGATAGACCTAACATTTATTACATTTATCACTAATTGACGTTGTAGAATCTGCGTGTACATTTCTTCTTTTATGGCCATCTGTGATGTTCAAAGTATTTGGTTATGACCAAGTAGAAACAGCTTTCAATGATCTAAAGTATAGGTTGGTTCAGTCACAACAATTACCTACCAGAGCCGATTTGTTTGTCGTAACTTGACGCAGACAAGACAGCATACTCTAGTTACCACAACGTGACAAATAAATAGCACGAAACAGGACTTCAGTAATTTGTATAGTGAGTAAGGATGATTGTGAAGCTTAATTTTTGGTAATGTCGCCCGATATCTGTCCTGCATGTGCCAATGGTGCCCATAAATGTGATATATGCAGTAAAGATGTGCACGTCCTAGACCAGTGTTCAGTATATGTCGGAGAAGGTTTTGGTCAAAAGAGATAATATATAGACTGTAGTAATCAAGCAAAATGAATAAGCAATATAAGGAAACACGATATATTTCCACATACATGATTTAGATCTCCATCTCCTTGTGACAAAACATCACATATCACTAGTTTAGCTAATATAAACATTAACGAAGAGCACATCGGACCGCAAGAAAATGGAATTTAAGACCCTCTTCTCTTACAAACGTCATCACCGCAGAAAACACCTCTATCACCATTCTTACCATCTACGGATGACACTTCGAAGAAGATGGATTGCTTTATTAATGTGAAGAGGACACAATAATGAAGACTAACAGAGGAGCTCCATTTTCGCCAACACCAAACTCGTGTCATGGAATCTTATATCATCTTGGAGGGATTTCTTAAAAGGAAGGAAAGGGATGGTGTGAAATGTGGTTGTGTTGTGGGTGATAGAGACAACAGTATACTTACTGTTAGCACCGTCAGGGAAGCTATGCCGTATGGTCTCAGTGTATTAGTGCAAAAATTGAATGTAAAAATCATATTCTTCGGAACAGTTGTAACCGATTGAAGAAAATAGCTCTGAATAGGAAGGTGGGAACTGTGGCTCTCCGTAGTGTGGTTCAGTAGGGACTTTTGGTACTTCGGTACGCAGTCCATAGAGGTACGAAAGGCCATAGAGTTCCGACTCAACAGGATATTCCACTTGCAAATCATAGCAGTGAGCTGGAGAAGGAGGTAACCAATGGTCCAAGTGTACGTGTTTGGGGATCTTAGGTATTGTGATGAAAGGATTATTTTCCAAACGGCAGGGAGGAAGAAGAGAGCTTCGTTTCAGACCTGACAGAACGCAGTATTTGCCAGGAAATAATCTCAGCTGTACATCGAATGGCATTCCACGCATCAAGCCTGATTCACAGATTTACCAACAAGACGGTCGAAACCTATAACTCTATTGTGGCTAAATTTGTTTATGACAAGAGAGTTAACTATGCTTGTAGAGGATCGTACCAAGAACAATGCGAAGCAGCTGCAGCATCGTATAACACAAAAGATGAGTAGCATAGACCTGTCTACAAAGCCATGATGAACAGAAGCCCTGGTGTTTTCACCAAAACATTTTTAAATAGAACACCAAAATCCTCACATGAGGAGTTGGTTTACTTTGGGAAGCACACATCTCAACGATTCCGTTCTCACAACCACATTGGCGCTGACAAAGATTACGAAAATAGTCTCATAAACCACACATTTCAGCCGCGAAATTTGAAGAACAGAAAACGAAGTTGTTGCAATTTCTTACAGTGGACAATCATGCCAGAAATGCACTACAGACTCGAACCGTGGATCAAAGTCAAAGTCGACTTCGGCGGTAACAGAAGCTCAAAAGATTGACAGTGTGTTCCTTCGGCCATGTGTGCAAAATGAGGGCAACAACTTCCTGCAAAAACATGGTAAAGAAACTTCTCTGTTCAGAGCAGAGAACTGCAGCCATGTTGTATGGTTTAGAAAAAAAACGTTTGCAGTACAGCAATTTGAAAGTGAATTCATGGCAATAGTTGACCCTTGTAGACTGTTTGTTGATAAAGATCAACATTACTTTAGTGCGAGTCCAGATGGCCTTATTGGTGATGACTCAGTTGTAGAAATTTAATGTCCATGTGCAGTTTGTGATATGACACCCGCAGAAGCAGTAACTAAGAAAAAGGGGACATTTTGCACTATCTCTCGTGACGGGCAAATTAATATGAAAGTCCACCACATGTTCCAAGTCCAAGGACAGCTACACGTTACTCAACGAAAGCGATCTCACTTCATCTTCCGGAAACCAAACAAAAAAGTTAGTAGAAACAATATATAGAGACGACCTGTTCTGGACACAAAAAATGGAAGCTTATTTGGCAGATTCTATTTTCAATGTAGTGGCCGCGGTGGCTCAGTGGTAGAGCGTTCACCTCTGGTGCATGGGGTCCCGGGTTCAAACCCCTGCTCTCGCCAAGTGAACTTTGTCATGAACAAACACCGTGTGCGCGGGTTTCCTCGGGGTTCTCCCATTTCCTCCCACTTCATTTCTCATCACCACCGTCTTCTTTAGCCTAGCCGGTATAACCGTGGGATGTAAAACCCAGATTTCAAAGAATTTTTCTATATTCAATATTTGCTTCTTTAATTGGTTGACCCAATATAACAGGAGCATGAATATTCGAGACCCTGAATATATTACTGATGCAATTGCAGCCAAAGCCAATGCAAAAAAAAAAAAAAATCAAACTTACATCTTACATACTTAGTACTGCTTGTAAAGCCACCAGCATTTCTGACAAGAGGTATCAATCATGAGAACTGGATGTAGCTCATACTTTACAAAATAGGTATATTGTTTACCCATTCTCACTGGGTATTTATGAAGATTAATTTTACCTCTAGTGAGTTTGTGCTTGCGGAGATTGTAGATTGCATTTCGCGATTGTTTAATTTCGAAAAAACTCCTTGTCTTGCAAGTGGAAGTTGTCCTAATACTAATTATAACTTATTTAATTATAATATTAATTAAAATTAGTAATACATTGAATATAATTTTTAATTATTGCTATAATATGTAATTATATTTAATATAACAATATTTAATATTTGTAACACCAAAGAATAACCAAATGATCAAGAAATGTGTGCTCCTGTTAAAATGATACAAAGAATTTAGTTTTAAAAACCTTATTTCTTGATCTAAAATTATTTTCTTCATACTATCCACAGCTCTGCTGAAACAGCCAGTGTTTTTTGCATATCTAAACCCTCGAATTGTAATCCTCGAATCAATCAGATACAATTGTTATTTCGGCATTCGCGTTGCAGAAGAATTACTTTTTATATATAAAAAAGAGAATATGTTGGGAGTACAAATGAAATGCAGTACGAACTAATGTCATTAAAGTGGCTGATATCTTTGTCAATATGAAATCATAAAGAAAGCGGCCAAATATCATTTTGTACTGTAGCTGTCTGATTTGTTTCTTTTTAGGTAGAGTTCGAAAAAATGCGAAATTTTCCGAAAGTCGCGACATGGTTGCGATTGTAATAGGTATATTTCACCACAGTTTTTCGTTTCGTGGTTCTTGGACCCCAAAACCATGGTTAGAAACAAATTTTTGGTCACACTGCCATAATTTTGTATATATATTTCAACCAGACTTACGCACGTAATATATTGACACAAAACCTCGGTCGAGTTCGTTAATAGGTTCCAGACCAGGGGCGTAACAATATTTTTCAGTAAAGCAATGATGAATGCTTTCGAAGACGTTTGTTTGGTAGACGGATGCAATCTATACTACAACATAACCATTGACTTAAGCGACTTGTACATGTCAATACAATCCTTTACGAATTCTCAATCTGAACGAAAATCTGTCATTCTACTTTCCTGTATGATTCACTACAACAGAAGTGCAGCAGTACATGAAGAATTATTTAAATGTGTTACAAAAAATGTACGGAATTCGAAGTAATACACATTATATCTAAGAGAGGAAAACAAATCACAACAGCTCTACAGAAAGTATTAGCAGATTGTGACCACTTTTACTGCTGGAATCACATTCAATACAACATGAAGAACTGGGTTCGTAAACAGAGAAAGGGCACTTAAAAAGGATGAAAAATTGTATGTTACCAATGTGTAGAAGCTTTTGGATAACAACAATGAAGATAAATATGGAAAATTTAGTATCAACTGGAGCAGTCATTTCCAAAGCTACTTTGACAAGTAAAATTGGTTTCTGATGTGAAAGCAAATGTTAAATAACTCTTGATGGAAGTAAATGTGTATATCTCAAGAAGTGGATAATAATAATCTCCTATAAGCACTCAACTCTGTGTTAAAGAGAGTTCTAAATTAAAAAAAAAATTTATTAGTTTATTAGTTTTATTAGTTTTTTAGAAATTTATTAGTTTTATTCATCTCCATTAGACTTGTTCTGCCAGTGAGCAATCTTAAGAGGAAAATGTGGAATGAGATAATATACGCAAGAGAAAAAATATATATCATTCTGTTCCTGATCAAATTGTCTTTCTTCACAATAATTTGCTAGTAAACGAAATGTCTTCTTTTTGAAGAGTGTTTTGAACATGAGATAAAATGTAAACGAAGAAAACAATTTCATTACTTTTACATTAGGAAACTGATACTCCTGTAGGGAAGTGTAAAATACATACCGAAAGAACAATGTTTTATTGTGTCCTCGAATAGAAAACAAAAAATACATGGTAACACTTTACCCTAAAAAGGAGTGTAGTTGTAAAGGAAGAAAACTACCATCACATTCGAAAAACTACCATCAATTAGTGACAATGAATGGAAAGATAAGCGAGTAAAGTTAAGTAGTTTAAAGAAGCATAAACAACGGTACAAAGCAGGAAAGAAAAATGTCCGGCGTCATTAACGCTCTTGGAACCAGCTGAAGACTAACAAGTGATAAGCCATTGTAGATCGTCAGAAGCCTCTTTAGTCTTAAGCGTGGCTACCACCGTTGCAGGTAAATCAATAGTTAAATGGAGATGCTTTGTAAACCTGCAGCCCCACTCACTTTCCTACATCCATAAACCGAAAGCGTCGTAGAGGAAAGTTATTCCCAACCGAATTTAAGCAAATCTCAATTTGAGGATATGATGTACGATAATTTTGAAGAAAAGTTTAGAAGAAACAAGGAATTCCTTGTTGGAAGTATTTAAATTTATCCCAGGGTTTTAAAGGAAATACACGTCTATCACGCTAACAACAGCGGAGGTATCTTGAACAATAGTGACTTACCTTTCAATCTGAGATGTGGTTTCTCAACTCGTCTTCAAAATCCCTGAGTATGATATGATGTTTATTCCTATAGTTAAATATTCTCGTTGTAGATTAATCATTGTGCTCCAAAAGCGAAAGATTGTTCTATATTTGAATAATTTAGGATTACATAATTACGAAGACATTATACTTCTATTTTCCTTTTGAGAAAACTATTCTAAGTTTCAAGGTTTGCAATTTGACTCATTGCAATGCAGAATGTCTGTTCCGGAAGATATTCCGCATCAAAAAACGAACATTATTGTGGATTGTACACATTTATGTATGCTGAAATTGTAATTGATAGAAGTGCAGATGTTGTGTATTACCACGATGAAAGGAAGATGGAAAACTACAGAAAAAGATTTAAAAAACAAAGTATTCATTTCGTGGAACAGAAAAGAAGTCCTTCAATAAAAACAAAACTACAGAATCTAATTGAAAGTAAAGATTCGTCCAACGCATCAGCATATGTTACAATGTGTCGTGATATTTCCTGGCAGAAATTTCTCTACAATAATATTCCCGTCATAAATAATAGAAAATTATTGGGATGAAGTATCTACAGAAAATTACCTAGCATCTTTTTGCAACCAACACGAAAGAAAATTAGTTCTTTGTTCCAGACGTGATCACTGGTTTCACTTTGAATGAGTTGGTGTATCAGACAATGCGAAGCTACCCAGAATATATTTGTGTCCATCACGCAAGGTTGCGTGAAAAAATAATGCTTGTAAAATCTTAACTTAGATTCTTAAATAATAAAAGTGGAATATTTATATTTTCAACTGGTAAAGAGAACTTCCTATGAGGTCACTATATTAAACGTTAACAGGTCGTATTAGAATGAATGAATGAATGATTAGGGGGGGTAATGGGGACGTCAGCAGCTAGGCTATGTGTCCCCGTCACGATAAACATGGTTGCTCTGAATTAAAAGATGGAAAGAAAAAGGTTAAAAGAATAGGAAAAACAAAACTGCTGCTAAATAAGAGAAATTAAAAGATAAAGTGCATAAAAAAATAGAAAATAAAACAATAAATAAATTAAAACATATAACAATAACAATATATAGAAACACAATAAAAGCGAACAGAAATTAAAAATGCAGCAGCAATAAAACAGTGCAAACACACTAAAACAGCTCAGAGAACGTGAGCAACCCTTGAAGCATGAACAAACTCAAGTACCCGTCGAACCATATCACTTGAATCCCCCAAAGCACGGGCAAGAGCAGAAGGCAATCTGAAACGTTCTCTGAAATCTGAGTATTCAGGACATTCCACAAGAATGTGCTGAATACTCAGGGGGACTATACATTCCTCACAATACGGACGGTTCCGCCTCCGCAGCAAGTAACTGTGCGTCAGATGAGAGTGTCCGATACGCAAACGCGCCAGGAGCACTTCATCGCGACGACGAGCAGACGAGGACGTACGCCACTCTCCTAGGAGTGGCTTGACTGCGTGCAATTTATTGTCAATGGCCTGGTCCCAATCTATTTGCCAGTGAGAGCGCATCAAGTTAGAAAAATACGAATGAAGATCGGAGCAGGGAAGGCTATGCTCCAGTGCAACCCCGGCCAAGGCGGCGTTCTTGGCAGCAGTATCAGCAAGTTCGTTTCCCCGAATGCCGACATGACCCGGCACCCAGCAGACAACGACGACACTACCCTGCTGCTGCACTTGATGGCATCTCACAAGAATGTCCTGCACGAGAGAGTTCATACTGAAGACATTCTGTAGACTCAGAACCACACTCTGAGAGTCGGTGCAAACAAGCACACGACGTAAAGAAAGCGTGAGAGCGTGGTCTAAAGCAAGCTTACGAGCAGTCAATTCTGCAGTGAACACGGAACACAGGCGATGCAAATGGAATTCTGAGCTGCCCTCGTCCGTGACAAAGGCACAGCCTACAGAATCCCCATCCTTAGAACCGTCCGTAAAAAACGCACTAAAATCCGGGTACTGATCAAACAGTGCGGCAAACTCTTGCTGGTACACCTGGGAACTAGTTTGCTGTTTCGAATGCAGAGACAAACGTAAATCATGCCGAGGTACACGAAGCAGCCATGGTGGAATAGCACAAAAGCGAACCAACGAAAGAGAGGGCCACACGAAATCGTCGGCAAGAAAGCTCTCGCACGCACGGATGTACCAAGGACGTGTAGTGCGAGGACGTGCAGCATAGCGCTCGTATATCCGACCACCGCGGAGACATGGTCTACATGGGTGATCTGGAATATAACGCACATGTGCAGAATAATTAAGAAGTAGCCTGCTGCGACGATATGCTAACGAAGGTTCATTGGCCTCAGCATACAGGCTTGCAACGGGACTAGTTCGGTAGGCGCCAGTAGCAATACGAATACCCAGGTGATGCACTGTGTCAAGTTTTCGTAACAGAGAAGCACGAGCAGAACCATAGACAATACAGCCATAGTCTAACTTGGACCGAATTAGACTACGGTACAAACGAGGTAGAACATTACGATCAGCACCCCACGTGCGGTGGGAAAGGACATGAAGGAGATTCAGAGCTCGAAGACAAGAGTATTTAAGATTCCGAATATGTGGTGCCCACGACAAGCGACGGTCGAACACCAGACCCAAGAAACGGACTGTATCAACGAATGACAGACGGGTGCCATCGAGGTACAAGTCCGGGTCAACAACGCACGTACGCAGCCGGCAGAAGTGAACACATTGGGATTTCTCGGTGGAAAAACGAAATCCAGTCTCATTCGACCACCGAACAAGACGATTGAGAGTCAGTTGAAGCTGTCGAGTAACGCCGCGAAGATGACGGGAGCGACAGAAAATTACAAGGTCGTCAACATAAAGCAAACCAGACACAGGAGCCTGGATCTCCGAAAGAACGCTGTTGACGGCGACAGCAAACAACGTGACACTAAGGACACTGCCTTGGGGAACACCATTTTCTTGTACAAAGCGCTCTGAGAGATTAGATCCCACACGCACTCTAAAGTGTCGCTCGTGAAGAAAATTCGAGATAAAGTGGGCCATATGCCCACGGAGACCCCAGTCATATAATTGTTTTAGGATTCCGTAACGCCACGTGGTGTCATACGCCTTCTCTAAGTCAAAAAATATAGCGACAAGATGTTCGCCGTTGAGAAAGGCGTCTTGAATATGACCCTCAAGATAAGCAAGATTGTCTGTAGTGGATCGGAAACGACGGAATCCACTTTGATGCTTGCTCAGAAGTGAATTGGATTCCAAATACCACACCAGGCGCTTGTTGGCCATGCGTTCAAACAGCTTACAGACGCAGCTCGTGAGAGCAATAGGTCTGTAGCTCGTGGGGCTAGTTGCGACTTTGCCTGGCTTCAAGATAGGAAGAACGAGAGCCTCACGCCAAGCCGGTGGAAAAAACTCCTCGACCCAGAGGCGATTATACGGTTGCAAGAGAGCAAGCTGTGTATCGTGGGGGAGGTTGCGCAACATCTCGTAGGGTATACGATCTAGCCCTGGAGCAGTATTGGATGATTCACGAAGAGCAGAATCAAATTCAACGAGGGTGAAAGGAGCATTGTAATCTTCGCTGTTGGCGGTACGGAAGTTTAACGGGTTCCGCTCTAAACGCGCCCTAATGGGAACGAATGCTGGAGGATAATGATCAGACTCAGAGGTAGCACACAATTTGGGCCAGTATTTTGCATCTATCTCCGAAGGGTGAGTAACTAAGACACCATTCTCAGACAAAGCAGGAACATCAACAGTAGGAGTATTACCATTAAGAGAGCGGACCCGATGCCACACAGTGGACATTGCTGTGCGACTATTGATGGACGAAACGTAATTCATCCAGCTTTGGCGCTTCGAAAGCTTGATAAGACGTCTAGCTCGAGCACGTAGAATGCGGAAACGCTGCAGATTGTCGTCAGTTGGATGACGATTGAAAGTGCCAAGAGCGTGTCGACGAGCCAGGATAGCCTCACGGAGTTCCGCAGACCACCATGGAACACGCCGGCGGGAAACGTCGCCACCGCATTCTGGAATGGAACCATGAGCAGCATCAAGAACGGTCTGCTCAAAAGTCGCTGCCAAAACAGCTACAGGGAGATCATCACGACAATGAAACTCACTGAGCTCACGGAATTTACGCCAGACAGCACGCTTCAAATTGAAGCGGCGGAGAGGAAACGGAGGAGTAACAGGGAGACCTTCAACAAACAACGGGAAGTGATCACTGCCACAAAGGTCGGGATGCACTCGCCATGTCAATGAGGTCAAGAGACCAGCACTGCACATGGAGAGGTCGATACAAGAATATGTGCCATGGGCAGTGGAAAAATGAGTAGGACTGCCATCATTAAGGAGAAGCAAACCACTCTCCTCAAGAAATGCCGTGACCTGACGGCCACGACCATCAGTGCGGACAGAGCCCCACAAGCGATGATAGGCATTAAGGTCTCCTACAAGCAAGACTGGCGGCTCGAGCTGACGGAAGAGCTGAAGCAGATCAGCGGTGCTAAAGGCTTCTGAATGAGGAATGTACAATGAACAAACTGTAAGCGGGCGAGAGAAGTATACTCGCACCGCAACTGCTTGCAGGCGGGAGACGAGGTGAATCTCCCGAGAATAAACCGAATCAGAGACGCATACGGCCACGCCGCGAGCAGCGTGACCAGCATCTGACATATCACATCTGTACATAGTGTACCCAGAAAGAAGGAAGGTCTGGGTAGGCTTAAAATGCGTTTCTTGCAAGCAGACAGCAACTGGCGAGTGGTCGGAGACCAGTTGTATCAATTCCTCACGATGACTACCGAAGCCATTCAAATTCCACTGGAGAAGCGCCATACTGGAAGATGTCAACGTTTAAGGCGAACCTTCCCACGAGGACCAATAACAGCCCACTCAGAATCCATCAGTTCGTCCTCCACCATATCAGATTTCAGAGAAACTGCAGGTGGCTTACGAACTGGTGTAGATTTTTTCTTCTTTGGAGTGAGAACCGTCTCGTTCAGCCGGCGAATATGTTGACTTAGTTTCAGGCCAGCGATATAAGGTGATCGGCGTTGGGCTGGAGTACGCCGAAGGCCACCACTAATGGAAACCCGTGGGGTTCGGAGAAGTTCGCTTGTTGTTGCAACTGGAGTCTTGGGGTCAATACTAGGCTCTGGGACAAAGTCGGTTTGGGTGGAAACGTCGGACGTCTGGGTTGCTACAGATTTCTTAGAACTTGCTGCAACAGTAGCGAAGGGAACAGAAAGCGAGGATGGAATGCTTTCTTTCAAACGACGCTTAGCATCAGCAGCAGAAATTTTTTCAACAACCATGAGCTCCCTTATCCGCTTCTCTCGCTGGAAGGCTGGACAATCCCGAGACCAAGCAGAATGTTCACCCTTGCAGTTGACACAAAAGGGCTTGGTTGCTTTACAGGGATCCGCACCATGACTAGCCTGGCCACAATTGGCACAAAGAGCAGCACTCGCATTGCACGAGGTGCTGGTGTGCCCAAAATGTTGACATTTATAGCAGCGCAAAGGACTAGGTATATAGGGCCGAACTTTCAATCGATAGTAACCAGCCTTTACATATTCTGGAAGCATTGGCAAACTAAAAGTAAGAATCAGTGACTGGGTAGCGACGAGTTCACCTGACTTCTTACTTTTTATGCGAGCTACATCTATAACATGTTGGTCCGCTAACTCCGACTTAATCTCCTCCTCGGTGGCATTCAGGAGATCCCACCACGATATCACACCTCGAGAGACGTTCAGGAGACGATGAGCTTCTACTGACACGTTCACAGGTCCAATCGAAGTTAATTTCAGTAGCTTCGCTGTTTGGTTTTCATCGATCGTTTCCACCAATAAAGTGCCGTTTCGCAATTTCTTGATGTCCTTAACCTGTCCGGCTTGATAATTAATGACCTTATTGATTACAAAAGGGGATAAGCCCTTAATAGCACTCGGACGGTTTGCATCAGAATTGGCACTATCAGCGTCTTTCTCTTTAATTACAAGATATCGGACAACATGTGTCGCGATACTTGTCTGTTCCTCAATTTCACTATCATTTTGTTTGGGCTTCTTCCGTGAAGGAGAGCCCGGTTCATTTGTTAAAGATTTTTTACCCATAAAAAAGATATTTTTTGAAACATTTAGAAAAGAAAAAAGGGTGTGAGATCACACCGGGGCGTTAATAGGGGAACTAACGCTACCCCCTGGCCATCCCTTCAGCACGCCCGACACCTTAGGATCAGCGTGGGGCCGACGCGTGCAAGGGGAATAGAAGTGCAAAAACCATTCCCGTCGACAAAAACGCGTGGCCCCGGAAAAAGAAGTAGAACTAAACAAAAGAGACCTGGCCAACAAAAAGATAGACCCCCACCAGCCCAAAAGGAACAAAACAAAATATGTGCGGATTTTTTGTACTTTTATTTTTTATACTTTTTTTGGCTTTTTTTGTTTTAGGATTTTTTTTATTTAATTTTCTCAAGGACTCAACACGCCGGACAACACAAACACTGGACAGACAACAGCAGGCCGGGTGGGTGCACGCCCTCCCCAAATGGAGGAAGACGTCCACTAGACCTTCCTCTTCCCGACTCCCACCAACCACCCGCGAGTCCGGTAGCGGTATTCGCAGCTGAGAGGGCATGCAATAAGATGAAGATGAGGGGTGATAAATGAATGACTTATGAAGCCGCCCTCTCAGCTCCACCCCCTCCCCGACGATGACGGTCCGCTACATGGAGGGGGCAGGTCGTATTAGAATTCATGTAAATAAGATATACTTCTTAGTATTATAGTGTATTCCAGTGTATAGATAAATGTTTCATTATATTTTATTTTGTCATGCTTTAGTATAGCCACAAGATAAAAATTTAAAGAAAGTTTAGTAATTTCAATATAAACAAGAAATGTAAATAACAATTTTTAGTAAAATAATACGATATTATTATTACAACTAGAAAGATTTATTATTATTGATGAATCATGAAATTTAAAGTAGATTTCCCTAACCAGGATACAGGAATAGGTACCATGGTCAGTGGAGAGTGAATAGGAGTGCCATCATTAATAATGAACAATATACTCTCTTCAAGGAATTCTGTGATTTGACCTCCCCGATCGTCGGTACGCACGGAGCCCTAAAGTCGGTTATAGGCATTAAGATCACCAACAAGCAAGGCTGGGGGCCCGCACAGGTGGAAAAGCTTATCAGCGGTCATAAAGGCTTCCGAGTGAAGAATATATAGTGAACAAATAGTAAGCAGGCGAGAGTAGTAGACGCGCACCGCAACTGCTTTCAGTCCAGATAGAATGGGATTCTGCCAAGAATGAAGGGCGTCGGAGACACATATGGTCATGTTGCCTGCAGCGTGACCAACACCTGGTTTATCACATCTATATAGAGTATATCCAGTAAGAAGGAAGGACTGCGTAGACTTAAAATGGGTTTCCTGCAAGGAGACAAGTACTGGCGAGTGGTCAAAAACAAGTTATATCAATTCTTCACTGTCACTAGAGAAGCCATTAATGTTTCACTGAAGAAGCGCCATACTGGAAGAGATTAAAGTTTGAGGCTAATGGGGGAAGATTTCGTTCTCTTTGGGGAGAGAACCATGTCGTTCAGCCTGCGGATATGCTGATGAAGTTTGAGGGCAACGACATACTGTGATCGGCGTTGGCCTCGAGTACACCAAAGACCACCACTAATAGAAACACGTGGGGTTTTAGGAAGTTTGCTCGTCGTTGCAACTCTGGTTTTGGGCTCACAACTATTTGGGACCAAGTCTGTTTGGGTGGAAACGTCAGCCGTCTGGGTTGCTACAGATTTCCGAGAACTAGCTGCAACAGTTGCGAATGGGACAGAAAGCGAGGAAGGGAAGCTTTCTTTCAAACGACGCTTGGCACCAGCAGCAGAAATCTTCTCAACAACCATGAGTTCTCGGATACGCTTCTCGCACTGAAAGGCTGGACACTCCCGAGATCAACCAAATGTTCACCCCTGCAGTTGGCGCAGAAGGGCTTGTTCGCTTTAAAGGTTCCGCACCATGACTACTCTGGCCACAATTTGCACAAAGAGTAGCACTCGCATTACACGACGTGTTAGTGCCCAAAATGTAGACATTTAAAGCAACGCAAGCGACTAGGTATATAGTACCGAACTTTTAAATGATAGAAACCAGCATTGACGTACTTCGGAAGCGTTGGCAAACTAAAGGTAAGAATTCACCTGATCTCTTACTTTTGTTGCGAGCTACGTCTATAACGCGTTGGTCCGCTAACTCAGATTTGATCTCCTCCTCGGTGGCATTGAGTAAATCTCAACTCGATATCACTCCTCGAGAAAGGTTCAGCCGACGATGGGGTTCTACTGACACATTCACTGGTCCAATAGCAGTTACCTTCAGTAATTTTCCTGTTTGCTTCACCTCGATTGTTTCCAACAAGAAGGTGCCATTTCGTAATTTCTTGAATCTCTACCCTGTTGGGCATTATATGTGATAACTTTATGAATGAAAAAAGGGGATAAGGCCTTAATAGCATTCGGACGATTTCCCTCAGAATTTTTCACTACCATCATCTTTATCTTTAATTACAAGATATCGGACAACAGGAGTCCCGATACTTTCCTTCCCGATATCTCATTCTCATTTGGTTTGGGTTTCTTCCGCGACGGGGAACCCGGATTAATTTGTAATGTGTTAGTACCCATAAAAGAAATAATGAATGAATGAAGAGGAATGGGGACCTCAGCAACGAGGCTATTTGTCCCCGTCACGATATAAAACGTTGCTCAGGACTGCAAGATTAAAAACGTATTACAGGCTAAAAAGAATAGTTAAGAGAACAAAAGTGCTGCTAAATGAATAGGAACGGATAAAAGCAATAGTGAAAGATAAAAGAATAAATAAGATAAAAAAATAACAATAACAATATACAAAAATAAAATTAAAACATGTGAAAAAATTTAAAACCTAGCAGCAATAAAACAATGACAACACACTAAAAACAGCTCAGAGAACGTGAGCAACGCCAACAACTCGCACGAACTCAAGCACCCGGCCAACAACATCGCTATCATCCCCCAAAGCACGGGTAAGCAGACAAGGCAGTCCGTAACGTTCTCTGAGATCTGAGTATTCAGGACATTCCACAAGAATGTGCTGAATACTCAGGGGGACTATACATTCCTCACAATATGGACGGTTCAGCTTCCGCAGCAAGTAGCCGTGCGTCAGATGAGAGTGTCCGATACGCAAACGCGCCAGGAGCACTTCATCTCGACGACGATCGGACGAGGAGGTACGCCACTCTCCTAGGAGTGGTTTTACTGCGTGTAACTTGTTCTCAATTGCCTGGTCCCAATCAGCTTGCCAGTGAGAGCGCATCAAGCTGGAAAAATGACGACAAAGATCCGAGCAGGGAATGGTATGCTCCAGTGCGACTCCGGCCAAGGCGGCGTGCTTGGCAGCTGTGTCAGCAAGTTCATTTCCCCGGATGCCGACATGACTCGGCACCCAGCAGACAACGACGACACAACCCTGTTGCTGCAATTGATGGCATCTCACGAGAATGTCCTGCACTAGAGAGTTCATACTGAAGACATTCTGTAGACTCTGAACCACGCTCCGAGAATCGGTGCAAATAAGCACACGACGTAATGAAAGTGTCAGAGCATGGTCCAAGGCAAGCTTAAGTGCAGTTAATTCAGCAGTGAACACGGAACACAGGCGGTGCAAATGGAATTCTGAGCTGCCCTCGTCGGTGACAAAGGCACAGCCTACAGAATCCCCATCCTTAGAACCGTCCGTAAAAAACATTAAAATCGGGGTACTGATCTAACAGTGCGCCAAACTCTTGCTGATACACCTGAGAACTAGTCTGTTGCTTCGAATGTATAGACAGACGTAAATATGGCGAGGTAAACGAAGTAGCCATGGTGGAATAGCACAAAACTGAACCAACGAAAGAGAGGGCCACATGAAATCGTCGCCAAGGAAGGTCTCACACGCACGAATGTACCATGGACGTGTAGAGCGAGAACGTTCAGCATAGCGCTCGTATATCCGACCACCGCGGAGGCATGGTCTACACGGGTGGTCTGGAATACAACGCACATGCGCAGAGTAAGTAAGAAGTAGTTTACTGCGACGATACGCTAACGAAGGTTCATTGGCTTCAGCATACAGGTTGGCGACGGGACTTGTTCGGTAGGCGCCAGTAGCAAGACGAATACCCAGGTGATGCACTGTGTCAAGTTGTCGTAACAGACAAGCACGAGCAGAACCATAGACAATACAGCTATAGTCTAACTTGGACCGAATTAGACTACGGTACAAACGAAGTAGAACAATACGATCAGCACCCCACGTGCGGTGGGAAAGGACACGAAGGAGATTCAGAGCTCGAAGACAAGAATATTTAAGATTCCGTATATGTGGTGCCCACGACAAGCGACGGTCAAAGACCAGTCCCAAGAAACGGACTGTATCAACGAAGGACAAACGGGTGCCATCGAGGTACAAGTCCGGGTCAACAACGCAGGTACGCTGCCGGCAGAAGTGAACACATTGGGATTTCTCGGTGGAAAAGCGAAATCCAGTCTCATTCGACCAGCGAACGAGACGATTGAGAGTCAGTTGAAGCTGTCGAGTAATGCCGCGAAGGTGGCGGGAGCGACAGAAAATGACAAGATCGTCAACATAAAGCAGACCAGACACAGGAGCCTGGATCTGCGAAAGAACGCTGTTGACTGCGACAGCAAACAACGTGACACTAAGAACACTGCCTTGTGGAACACCATTTTCTTGTACAAAGCGCTCTGAGAGAGTAGAGCCCACACGCACTCTAAAGTGTCGCTCGTGAAGAAAGTTCGAAAGAAAGTGGGCCATATGCCCACGAAGACCCCAGTCATATAATTGTTTTAGGATTCCGTAACGCCATGTGGTGTCATACGCCTTCTCTAGATCAAAGAATATGGCCACAAGATGTTCGCCGTTGAGAAAGGCTTCTTGAACTTGACCCTCAAGATAAGCAAGATTGTCAATAGTTGAACGGAAGCGACGAAAGCCACTCTGAAACTTGCTCAAACGAGAATGCGATTCCAAATACCACACCAGGCGCTTGTTGACCGTTCGCTCGAACAGCTTACAGACACAGCTCGTGAGAGCAATTGGTCTGTATCTCGTGGGGCTAGTTGCGGCTTTCCCTGGCTTTAAGATAGGAAGAACCAGGGCCTCACCCCAAGCAGGTGGAAAAAACTCCTCAACCCAGATGCGATTATACAGCTGCAATAATGCAAGCTGAGTGTCGTGGGAGAGGTTGCGCAACATATCATACGAAATACGATCAAGCCCGGGAGCAGTGTTGGACGATTCGCGGAGGGCAGATTCGAACTCAACGAGCGTGAAAGGAGCGTTATAGTTCTCACTGTTGGCGGTACGGAAATTTAACGGGTTTCGCTCTAGCTTACCACGTGAACGAGCAAAGGCTGGTGGGTAGTTATCCGACTCAGAGATAGTGGCAAAATGGGTGCCCAATATATGAGCGGTCTCGGAGGAATTGGTCTCTAGAACTCCATTCACGTTTAAAGCAGGCACATGAAGTGAAGGAGAATATCCGTTTAGGGAGCGAACCCGATGCCACACAGTAGACATAGGCGTGTGACTACTGAATGACGTAACGTAATTCATCCAGCTTTGGCGCTTTGAGATCTTTACCAGACGTCGAGCACGAGCACGCAGAATGCGGAACTGCTGGAGATTTTCGTCTGTTGGATGACGATTAAAAGTGGCAAGAGCAAGCCGACGAGCCTGGATAGCCTCACGGATTTCCGCAGACCACCAAGGAACACGCCGGCGGGAAACGTTGCCACCGCATTCTGGAATGGAACCATGAGCAGCATCAAGAACAGTCTGCTCAAAAGCCTCAGACACAGCAGCTACAGGGAGATCATCACGACAATGAAACTCACTGAGCGCACGAAATTTACGCCAGTCAGCACGCTTCAGATTGAAGCGGCGGAGAGGAAAAGGAGGAGTAACGGGGAGACCTTCAACAAATAACGGGAAGTGGTCACTGCCACAAAGATCGGGATGCACTCTCCATGTCAATGAGGGCAAGAGACCAGCACTGCACATGGAGAGGTCAATACAAGAATATGTACCATGGGCAGTGGAGAAGTGAGTGGGACTTCCGTCATTAAGGAGAAGCAGTCCACTCTCCTGAAGAAAGGCCGTCACTTCACGGCCACGACCGTCTGTACGGACAGAGCCCCATAGACGGTGATAAGCATTAAGGTCTCCTACAAGCAAGACTGGCGGCTCGAGCTGATGGAAGAGCTGAAGCAGATCGGCGGATGTAAGGGCTTCAGAGTGAGGAACGTACAAGGAACAAACTGTAAGCGGGCGGGAAAAGTATACTCGCACCGCAACGGCTTGCATGCGGGATACAATGTGAATTTGCTGAGAATGAAAAGAATCGGAAACACAGACTGCCACGCCGCCTGCAGCGTGGTCAGCGTCTGGCTTATCACATCTGTACATAGTATACCCAGAAAGAAGGAAGGACTGGGTAGGCTTAAAATGGGTTTCTTGCAAACAGACGACAACTGGCGAGTGGTCGGAGACCAGTTGTAGCAATTCCTCACGGTGAGTAGAGAAGCCATTCAGGTTCCACTGAAGAAGCGCCATACTGGAAGAAATCAACGTTTAAGGCGAACTTTACCACGCGGTCCAATCACAGCCCACTCAGTATCCATCAGTTCGTCCTCCACCATGTCAGACTTCAGAGAAGCTGCAGGTGGCTTACGAACTGGGGTAGATTTCGGTCTCTTCGGAGAGAGAACCGTGTCGTTCAACTTGCGGATATGCTGGCTAAGTTTCAGGCCAGCAATGTAAGGTGATCGGCGATGGGCTGGAGTGCGCCGAAGACCACTACTAACAGTAATACGACGAGTCTTCGGACGGTCACTCGGCGTTAGAGCTGGAGGCTTTGGATGTTCGCTCGTTGTTGCAACGGGGGTCTTTAGAAGTTCGCTCATCTTTGCAACTGGGGTCTTTGAGTCAGAACTACGCTTTGGGGTCAAGTCCGTTTGGGTGGAAACGTCTACGGTCTGTGTAGCTACAGATTTCCGAGAACTAGCAGCGACAGTAGCGAAGGGAACAGAAAGCGAGGAAGGAAGGCTTTCTTTCAATCGACGCTTCGCGTCTGTAGCAGAAATCTTCTCGATTACCATGAGTTCTCGGATACGCTTCTCGCGCTGATAAGCTGGACAATCCCGAGACCAAGCAGAATGCTCACCCTTGCAGTTAACACAGAAGGGCTTGGTCGCTTTACAGGGTTCCGCACCATGACTACCCTGGCCACAATTCGCACAAAGAGCAGCACTCGCATTACACGAGGTGCTGGTGTGCCCAAAATGTTGACATTTAAAGCAGCGCAGAGGACTTTGTATGTAGGGTCGAACTTTTAAACGATAGTAACCAGCTTTCACAGACTCCGGAAGCGTGGGCAGACTAAAAGTAAGAATCAGTGACTGAGTAGCGACAAGTTCACCTGACTTCTTACTTTTGATTCGAGCTACATCTATAACGTGTTGGTCCGCTAATTCCGACTTGATCTCCTCTTCGGTGGCATTGAGAAGATCCCAACACGATATCACCCCTCTTGAAACGTTCAACATACGATGCGGTTCGACTGTAACCTTCACCGGTCCAATGGCAGTTAACTTAAGTAACTTCGCCGTTTGCTTCTCGTCTGTCGTTTCCACCAATAAAGTGCCATTCCTTAGTTTCTTTATCTCCTTAACCTGTCCGGCTTGATAATTTATGACTTTATTGATTACAAAAGGGGATAAGCCCTTAATAGCACTCGGACGGTTTTCCTCAGAACTGGCACTATCAACATCTTTCTCTTTGATTACAAGATATCGGACAACAGGGCTCGCGATACTTGTCTGTTCCACAATTTCACTATCAGTTTGTTTGGGCTTCTTCCGTGAGGGAGAGCCCGGTTCAGTTGGAAAAGTTTTTTTTTACCCATATAAAGAAGAGAATAATTAAACATTTATATAGAAAAAGGGGTGTGAGGTCACACCAGGGCGTTAACAGGGGAACTAACGCTACCCCCTGGCAATCCCTTCAGCACGCCCGACACCTTAGGATCAGCGTGGGGCCGACGCGGTCAAGCGGAATGGAAGTGCAAAAAACCATTCCCGTCGACAAAAACGCGTGGCCCCGGAAAAAGAAGAAGTAGAACTAAACAAAAGAGACCTGGCCAACAAAAAGATAGACCCCCACCAGCCCAAAAGCAACAAAACGAAATAGGTGCGGATTTTTTTGTACTTTTATTTTTTTAATACTTTTTTTGGCTTTTTTGTTTTAGGATTTTTTTTATTTTTAATTTTTTTTAGGGACTCAGCACGCCGGACAACACAAACACTGGACAGACAACAGCAGGCCGGGTGGGTGCACGTCCTCCCCAAATGGAGGAAGACGTCCACTAGACCTTCCTCTTCCCGACTCCCACCAACCACCCGCGAGTCCGGTAGCGGTATTCGCGGCTGAGAGGGCATGCAATAAAATGAAGATGAGGGGTGATAAATGAATGACTTATGAAGCCGCCCTCTCAGCTCCACCCCCTCCCCGACGATGACGGTCCGCTACATGGAGGGGGCATAAAAGAAAGAATCTAACCCCTAGCTGCTATTGTGGGTCTTACAGTCCCATGGACAAAATTTTACGTTGCGTATTACTACTCTTTAAGACGTCAGCTCTGTTGTCTTCCGAGTAGCTGCATATCAGTGTGAAGCGAGACTGGTGGCTGAACAGTTGTGATTGACGCTTCCAGTTAGATCTACACGTTGTGGGTGGGTGGGTCTGTGGGACCCAGAACACTTACAGCGTACCTTTTTTCATTTTGCTGTGCTATCTATTTTAGTGATATTATTTGCTGTTTATGCAATGGAGTGGGAAGCAAACGCACGAAGTATTTCAGTGATAGATACACGATTTCAGTCGTAGATTCAATCTCTTATAGACAAAGTTAGTGATGGTGATATTTCTGATGATGATTCAGGTTATGTTATTGAAAGTGATCATGACACGGAATCTGAAGAAGAGGAAGAATCTGAATCTAGTGAAGTACTGGGCAATTCTGTTCCAGGAAGGACTTCATCTGAAAAAGGGCAAGAAGAAAAGGACAAGGAGGAGGGAGAAACAAGTTCGACCAAATACTATTATTGGAAGAAAGTATACAAATGGTCTGCCAATGAAGCTTCTATTCGCACACCACGTCACAACATAATCGTGCACATACTGGGTTTGAAAGCTACTGCGAAAGCACTGGGGAATCCACATCGACATTGCAAGATCGTACGACAGTATGTCGTTGGATGTATGTGTCCACAAGCTATCTACACTCAAGATCCCAACAAAATGCTTCCGTTTCATACATAATTGGCTTATTCACCGTCAAGTCTCCGCCGTTATACCAATCCCAGGACGGTCTCCCAAAGACTACAACAGGACTCAGTAGTTTGGCTGCTTCTCATCAATCTATTCACCATTACTCTTCATCGGCAGCTCAGAACACCAATAAGAGTTAATCAATTCACTGACGACTTTTTGTTGTACGTCCGCACTTCTACTCACTAATCTTCACTCATGGTGTCACTAACATTCATACGATTGACACCTTACATCAATGGTGCAGAGGATTCGGACTTACCGTCAACTGGCGAAAAAGTCAATACATCATCTTTACTTGAAGACGGCGCACCGTCACTCCGCCACTAGTACTTCAGAACGCCCAACTCTCGATATTATCTCACATTAATTACCTCGACATTACCCTGACTCTCGCGTACTTTGAGATGCACACCTCGATTATCTTACCACCAAAGCGCAACCTGCCCTCAATCTTATCACTGCACTCATGAATGAATGTATGGGGGGTTAATGGGGACGTCAGCAACGAGGCTATATTTCCCCGTCACGATTAACACGGTTGCTCTGGACTAAAAGATTTAAAGAGAAACAGTAAAATACTAAAGCGCAATAAACAAAAGTGCTGCTAAATAAAAGAAGAAAATCAAAAGAGAGAACAAAAGAATAAATAAGCTAAAACAGATAACCATAACAATGTATAGAAACAATAAAAGCTAACAGAAACTAAAAATTTAGCAGCAATAAAAAACAAAAACAACATATTAAAATAGCTCAGAGAACGTGAGCAACCCCATAAGCTTTAACAAAGTCAAGTACCCGGCGAACTATATCACGTGAATCCCCCAAAGCGCGGGTAAGAACAGAAGGCAATCCGAAACGTTCTCTGAGAGCTGAGTATTCAGGACATTCAATAACAATGTGCTGAATACTCAGCGGGACTATACACTCCTCACAGTACGGACGGTTCAATCTCCACAGCAAGTAGCCATGCGTCAGATGAGAGTGTCCGATACGCAGGCGCGCCAGGAGCACTTCATCTCGACGACGATGGCACGAGGACGTACGCCATTCTCCTAGGAGGGGCTTGACTGCATGTAACTTATTCTCAATGGCCTGGTCCCAATCAACTTGCCAGTGAGAGCGCATCAATATGTGAAAAAACGAATGAAGATGGGAGCAAGGAACGCTATGCTCCAGTGCAACCCCGACCAAGGCGGCGTTCTTGGCAGCTGTGTCAGCACGTTCGTTTCCCCGGGATGCCGACATGACCCGGCACCCAGCAGACAACGACGACACAACCCTATTGCTGCAATTGATGGCATCTCACAAGAATGTCCTGCACGAGAGAGTTCATACTAAAGACATTCTGTATACTCAGAACCACGCTCTGAGAATCGGTACAAACAAGCACACGACGTAATGAAAGAGAGAGAGCATGGTCCAAGGCAAGCTAAAGTGCAGTCAATTCAGCAGTTAACACGGAACACAGGCGATGCATATTGAATTCTGAGCTGCCCTCGTCGGTTACAAAGGCACAGCCTACAGAACCCCATCCTTAGAACCGTCCGTAAAAAACGCACTAAAATCGGGGTACTGATCTAACAATGCGGCAAACTCTTGCTGGTACACCTGGGAACTAGTTTGCTGTTTCGAATGCAGAGACAAACGTAAATCATGCCGAGGTAGACGAAGCAGCCATGGCGGAATAGCACAAAAGCGAACCAACGAAAGAGAGGGCCACACGAAATCGTCGGCAAGAAAGCTCTCGCACGCACGAGTGTACCATGGACGTGTAGAGCGAGGACGTGCAGCATAGCGCTCGTATATCCGACCACCACGGAGACATGGTCTACACGGGTGGTCTGGAATACAACGCACATGCGCAGAATAATTAAGGAGTAGTCTACTGCGACGATATACTAACGAAGGTTCATTGGCTTCAGCATACAGGCTGGTGACGGGACTAGTTCGGTAGGCGCCAGTAGCAATACGAATACCCAGGTGATGCACTGTGTCAAGTTGTCGTAACAGACAAGCACGAGTAGAACTATAGACAACAGCCATTGTCTAACTTGGACCGAATTAGACTACGGTACAAACGAAGTAGAACTACGATCAGCACCCCACGTGCGGTGGGAAAGGACACGAAGGAGATTCAGAGCTCGAAGACAAGAGTATTTAAGATTCCGTACCTTTGGTGCCCACGCAAGCGACGGTCAAACACCAGACCCAAGAAACGGACTGTATCAACGAATGACAAACGGGTGCCATCGAGGTACAAGTCCGGGTCAACAACGCACGTACGCTGCCGGCAGAAGTGAACACATTGGGATTTCTCGGTGGAAAAGCGAAATCTTGTCTCATTCGACCAGCGAACGAGACTATTTAGAGTCAGTTGAAGCTGTCGAGTAATGCCGCGAAGGTAGCGGGAGCGACAGAAAATGACAAGATCGTCAACATAAAGCAGACCAGACTCAGGAGCCTGGATCTGCGAAAGAACGCTGTTGACTGCGACAGCAAACAACATGACACTAAGAACACTGCCTTGTGGAACACCATTTTCTTGTACAAAGCGCTCTGAGAGATTAGATCCCACACGCAGTCTAAAGTGTCGCTCGTGAAGAAAATTCGAAATAAAGTGGGCCATATGCCGACGAAGACCCCAGTCATATAATTGTTTTAGGATTCCGTAACGCCATGTGGTGTCATACGCCTTCTCTAAGTCGAAAAATATAGCTACAAGATGTTCGCCGTGGAGAAAGGCGTCTTGAATTTCACCCTCAAGATAAGCAAGATTGTCTGTAGTGGAGCGGAAACGACGAAATCCACTTTGAAATTTGCTCAAAAGGGAATGCGATTCCAGATACCACACCAGGCGCTTGTTAACCATTCGCTCTAGTATCACTGCACTCAGTATTAAAAGATGGAGAATGGATATAAGAGCACAACTGTGCATCATCCGTCAGTGCTTGGAATCAGGACTATTCTATGGCTACCAAGCTCTCCCACCTCTACCCAGATGGCTCAGTGACCTGTGCGTCCGATTGCAATTACGAAGACTTAACTCTTTACTTCAACTACCTCGAAATTATCCGAACAAGGAATTCCTTGAAGAAGCTGGTATCATTCCTTATGACATCTGAGCATTTCTTGTGGCTAAACTTTTCATTTTGAAACGAATGTCAAGTATAACATTGCCCATCATTCCTAAAACACAATTGTTTTATTTTAGTAATCATATCGAAAGTCTACCTTACCGTCGAAAACTACCTTGCACTTACTTTTCATATCTTCATGTAAAACAATGGATTAATTTTAATTACCGCACACCTGAACTCCCGTATTATCAATAATCTTTCTCTACATCCTTAACCATTATGCAGGTGGAATTTCCAACTATTTCACCCACTGGCTACGCAACGCTCCCCACTCATGATAGCACATTTATGGAAGGATTATATCAATCAACATCATTCAGAAGCTGTACTCATTTATACGGATGCCTTTAAACTGGTAAAGGCCGGACGATCGAAGGTGGGCATTGGAGTTTATATATCTCATTACAATCTGCACTTTATTCAGGCATTGCTGGCTACACTTTAATCAATATGGCGGAGGCTTTAGCTATATGAGCCGCATTGCAACAGGTGTTATACTTATAACATGATATCCTGTTTGAGGAATTAATATCAGAAATACCATCCGTCAGAGCAATAAATGCTACGTGCCGCCTCTTTTTCGAATTTTAATTTCTGTAGGGTAGTTATTGACTGTACTCACTACCATACCAAATTCTACTGAAAAATCACCTTACATAAAGTCATTACAAACACAGAAACACGCTCAAAGGTTTAATTGTAGTGGCTCCAAAACGTATCATCACATTTGCAAGTAAACTTTATAGTGGGTCAACTTCTGACAAGCAAATTACACTTCGTTGTGGAATTCTGGACAAACTTCAGTCAGCGGATTTATATATTGCAGATGAAAGTTTTCTTATTCAAGATATATTACCTACAGGTGTACGGTTAAATATCCCTCCCTACAGAAGAGCAAATTAGAAGTACAAAGAGTATAGCACGTGATTGTATTCAGGTGGAAGGGGCAATAGGTAGAGTGAAGGGTTTTGCTATACTGGACTTCATTCCGCGCAGCATTCTACCCTATGCTTCAAAATTGTGGCAAGTATGTGCCTCAATAACGAACTGTTAATTCTCTATAATTAAGGAAGCTGAAACTTTCTGCAGAAATTCAGATTTATAATTTTCGTTAATGCTCACAATGTGAATTATAATAAACTATCACTAATATCAATAAACTCAAAGGTACTCATCAGTTTTGCTCGAAATTATCATTAGTCGTTTAAACGGCCACATGAAGACCATTTATCCGTCCAGTTCACATCTAATTTCCGCACTCCATATCCGTATCAAACAACTATCCTTACTTTAATCTCGAAGATATTCACAGTTTTCAGCTAAAATTAGATGTTTAATTGTTTGAATGATTTATAAGAATATAGAGGGAGACAATGTGAGTACCTTTGAAATATTTGATAATATTATTCTTCACAAGATTCGTTTTACAATGCGTCAGTAATATTTTAAGTGAGCGTATCCTGTACCACGAAGTTATTTTCTTTTAAATTTATGATTTCGATCAGTGACAAGACCTTATCTTCATCCTGGAACGTGTTCTCGTTGTCCACTGGAACTTGTTTACTTTCTGTCATAGTACTATTTAATGTCTAGTTCTGTAAAATTAAAAAAAAAGACCGCAGAACGTACTCCAAACACTACATCATTATTTGTGTTATTTTTGCAATCATTTTTATTTCTTAAATATGCTGTCCAATTTATAATCTTGCAAGAACTGGAGAGTCGATTGTAAGGAATTATTAAATGTTCATATTTACAATCTTTACTTGGACTTTTAAATGTTATTTTGTCCGAAGATTTTTTTAAATGGCAATAATAATAATAATAATAATAATAATAATAATAATAATAATAGGATATTGAATTTAGGATAAGAAAGCGTGCGTTTTTAGATACTCTCTAGATTTTGATATTTAATTTAGCCTTCATGGTTGTCTGAATTGGAATTATAATAAATTTATTTTTAAACGGAAACATGGTTTATTATGATGGAATACGGTACCAGACGTGTTTACGACGTGTACGTTTCTTTTGTGGCCACTTATCTGAATTTTAAAACTATTTTGTTTGTTTATTTGTGTTTGATTATTCATATATGAAAAGCAGATCAACAGCTTACGCACGCAATCTAACTTCGTTTCACATTTTTTATTGTCGAATGAAGGAGCGTAGAGTAACTACATTACAGAAACCAAGTGTGATGGAAAGAAGAATTATTGACATGGTTGACATAAACACCTTCACGTATTACTCTTTTAGACAAAACCGCACCTGCGGATGTGGTGCTCCGATCGCCCAGTTCGTAGGAACTGTAGTCAGCCACTGGTCGGGGGTTGGGGGTTGTGCCGCGCCGATTACCCGGCATGTGAAACCTGCGATCGAGCACAGTCTTAAATAAAGCCTCGGATCTGGACTGTTTTCTTTGGACGACGACCTCACTATGGACTTGTTTATGCTGAATGGATTTTTATTTGGATGCCGTTCGGACCCAAAGTCAGGTGACTGAGGACGGAAAAACTGGTTGCGCCCAGCCATACTGAAAGGAGCGATGCTTTTAAAGGGAAAGCCGGGAAAGCGCCTAATGAAAATCCATAGGAAGCCTGGTTCCTCCCCGTAGTGGGTGGGACGGAGTACTCATCAGTCAGGGGAACAAGTGGTCCTGTCTCATTGCAATTGTTTCTTTTTTTGCTTAGCCATGACTCAGCTTGCTGACTTATCCCACAAATTTCCTATAACGTTCATGTCAGGTGATTGGGAAAGTGGATGGAACACTTTTGGACAGTTGTATAAGAGCCAAAGCTGCACAACATGAGATATGTGCTTTGGGTCGTTATCTTGGTAGAACATAAAAGTATTGATTAAACCAAGTTTTTCTGCACTTTTCGTCACATTGTCTTTCAAGATGCGAAGATAGACATCCTTATTCATTGTCTCATCAATAAACACTAACTCACCTACACCATTGGTGGATATACAGCCCTACAGGAGCTTTCCAGAAGCTCCTCATTTGATTTCGCCACACCATAATTCTCCCATCTGATCCACATATGTTGAATTTCGATTCATCAGCAAAAAATACCCGATTCCACCATTCTTCGTCTTTTTCTATATGTTGTCTAGCAAACGTGTCTCTTTTCCTTTGGTTTGCCTTACTTATATACGGCTTTTTTCTCGCGACGCGGCCATGAAAATTTGCCCTTCTCAATACTCTACGAACAGTTTCTACACTCGCTTGCTTCCCTAACTCTGTTTGCAGTTGTACAGTTATATTCGGAGCACTTAGCCGAGGATTCTTCTTCACTCTTTTCACTATGAATTGTTCTTCTCTGGGGAAAACTTTCTTGGGCGTCCTCCCGCGGGATACAGTTCGAGCCTATCCTTTTACTGAACCGTTTGATTATATCCTACACCGCACTTTTCTTCATTTGTAGCATTTCCGCAATTTGACGGCAACTCTTACCCTTTGCGTGGTGGTAGACAATCAGCTGGCGCTGATCGAACGTGCTGTTCTTGCCTCTCCGTCGCATTGAGCACGCTGGAATTGCTTTCTTCAATACACACACACAAAGATTAAGTTCTGGATGTTGTTTCTGAAACTTACAGTAACTATTTACGCCCTCTTTATGCATTCCAAAGTACTATTATTGTGTTATCATTAATCGCTGTCCGAATAGTTTTGTGGTGCCATATTTTCCTTTTTTTATATATAGTGTTACTAGTGACTTTTATTTTTGTGCTAAAATGAAGTGTTTTGTTCTTTTCTGTTGCCTAACATATATTTCTTCATATTTCATACTTTAACTCACTAATTGTATTTATGTCTGTCACAGTATCAACGTTTATGCATGGAATTTCTGTGTGTCCGAATAGTTTTGAAGGTCACTGTATATGTATATATATATATATATATATATATATATATATATATATATATGTGTGTGTGTGTGTGTGTGTGTGTGTGTGTGTGTGGTTACAACAAATTAACCCCAGTATGGTAAATACAGATAAGGTTACAAACGTACTTGCATGAGACACTTAGAAAATAAGATAGCGTAAGATCTCGAGGCCACAGACCAGCCCTGTCCAACGCGGTTCCCGTGGGCGCCATGGCGCCCGCCAAGCATTTTCCTGGCGCCCTCTGAAATCGAACTCAAAATACGCAAAATTTCTTGTTTTCAACATTAGATTTTCTTTTATTTCTGTTATTTCATTTCGAAAATAGTAACTTGCACTTCTGGCTGTTCTCAACTCTGGGAAAAAGCATTCAACAAAATCGAAGATATAGTTTCACAACAATTAATTTGAACATTTGTTACTTTACACTTGGATAAGGCTACCGCTACCCTATGGCAACCGCTGTATTCGCGTGCCTGCTGGTGGCGGCGCTGTCTGTCTTTACCCGCTCGTCTTTTGTCATATCGCGCCTTAAAAAATTTCCATTGTGAGGATAGACTCGCTCTCTCTTGGAGAATACTCTTTGTGTGAACTCGTGTGTGTTGCGAAAAGTTGCAACTGTACTCGTGACTCCTTTTATTCAGTGCTTTTTTTTTTTTTTGCCATGGCCAAGAGACAAAGAACGTATAGTTTTAACTGTGAATGGGAGGAACAATATTGTTTTGTTGAATACAGAGGAAAACCGGTGTGCTTATTGTTCAATGGAAGTGTGTCTATTCCTAAGAAAAGTAATGTAGAGAGGCATTTCGCGACGAATCACAAAAACTTCGATACTGAATTTCCTATACATTCTGAACTCAGGAAACACAAAGTGAGAAACCTAAAATCTAAATTAACGCTGCAACAAAATGTGTTTCAAAGGCCTGTTTAACAAGCCACTAACGTAACAATTGCCTCTTTCAAAGTGTGTTATGTGTTAGCTAAAAAGAAAAAGCCTTTTAGTGATGGTGAAGTAGTGAAAGAAGCAATGATTAGCGCCGCTGAATCCCTGTTCGATGGACACAGAGATAAACATACAATCGTGTCTTCCATCAGTGCACTCCACTTGTCTCACCAAACTGTTGCTAGAAGGGTGGAGCAGATTTCGAATAATCTGCAAAATCATTTGCACCAGGATTTGCAATCGTGTGATTTTTTTCGCTCCAGTTAGATGAAAGTACTGATATGTCCGACACTGCTGAGTTGTGCGTATTTACTAGAATGATTTTTGATGATTTCACGGTGAAAGAGGAATTTCTCAAATTGCTGCCACTTCATGGGCATACTGGGGGGGGAAGATATATTTAACACGTTTCAAAAGTTTGCTAAGGATAGAAATTTGCCTCTTTCTAAACTTGTCGCAATAACAACGGATGGGGCACCTTCTATGACTGGTAGGAATAACGGGTTTCTTGCTCTTTGTGCTAAGGATGAATCATTTCCAAATTTCCGTCTTACCACTGTATCATTCATCAGGAAGCTTTATGTGCAAAAGTTTTAAAATTCGACCATGTCATGAAAATAGTAACTCGTGTAGTAAATTACATTAGGTCATCTTCCATTCGTCATCGATTATTCAAAAGTATTTTGAATTTATCAGATGCTGAGCGTAGTGACGTCCTTCTTCAAGCAGACGTTAGGTGGCTGAGTAGGGGCAAGACACTGGAACGATTCTGTTGTCCTTTGAATGAAATCAGGGACTTTCTTAAATCATCTAAGGGTCAGTATTATCATGATCTCGATGAAACATCATGGTTGCTAGATTTAGCTTTCTTGGCAGATATCACTTTCAAATTAAATGAGTTAAATCAAGAATTGCAAGGGAAAGGCCATAACATTTCAGCCATGATAAGTACAGTTAATGCTCTTCAAAAGAAAATGAAGCTGTGGATTGCTCACTTAAACAGGAATTCCCTTTTTCACTTTCCAAACTTCAAATCTACGGTGGGAAAGGTAAATTGTGTTGGTTGTGATCTTTCAAAAATTTCAAAGCATTTGGAAATTCTTATTCCTGAGTTTCAGAACAGATTTGCCCAGTTTGTAGCACTTGAACCAGTGGTTCTGTTCATCAATAATCCATTTGTCTCTGTTGATGTTATTGATCTTGGTAGTAGGATATGTGAAGTGTTTGGAAATTATAATATTGAAGATTTAGAACTTGAAATCCTAACTATTCAAGAAGATATAGTTTTGAAATCTTCCTATGCAACTTATACTAATATATGGATTCTAACGGACAGAGTAAAACACCCCCTTCTGAGCAGTGTTGCTAAAAAAAATTTATTCCTGCTTTGGCTCAACTTATCTTTGCGAAGTCGCATTTTCTGCCATGAACATGATCAAAAATAAGTACCGAACCTCCCTGACACCCTCTCACCTAGATGACGCAATAAGAGCAGCCTGTTCCAGCTACACACCAGATTTTCTTCAACTGGCAGCAAACGTGCAGTGTCAGTCTTCTCACTAGGTATATATCAATTTTCAAAATAATAATAATAATAGTGATGATGATAATATTAATAACGAATAAATAATAAGTAGTTGTTGTTGTACTAGTAGCAGTAGGCTTATTTCTGTAGTAGTTTTGTATTTTTTCGAAAGGCGCCCGCACGTCGGAAAACAGGAGCCAGTTGCGCCCGATAAGGTGAAAACGTTGGACAGCGCTGCCATAGCCCCACTTTCTGAAAGGAAAAAGATGAGAAAATTAATGAAAAGAAACAAAGTGGACTTGCGATGTGATCCAAACTAATCAACGTCGTGAAAGTAATGAAAACACCTTTGCTAGCATGGTTCTGCAGGAGAGTGGGCGCTGACTACAGGAAGAGATCTACAGCCCTTTCCATTTTATGACAACGGTCCAGAAACAGAATCAAGATATTTGGAAGAAGAATGTGCCTTATGGAGCTATTGAGAAGCGGAACATGGATGATGGGCGACAAGTTTTCAATGGCTCGTAAGAAATTTCTTCCAGTTTATGTTATTTGAGTTCCAATAGAAGAAACTTCCATTACTACAGTGTACGCCCTAATGCAGAGTAAGACACAAAGTTTATATTAAGAACTATTTCGTGCGATGGTGCATCAGCACAGTATATTTGGTAAATACCCGGACCCTGTAACGGTGGTTATGGGTTTCTAGATAGCAGCAGTGCAAGCTGTAAAGGCAGCTTTTGGAAATTCAACTTGTGTACAGGGTTGCTTGTTTCACTTGAAGCAGCTAAAGTGGAAGAAAGTCCATTACACCCACATGAACCAGTTTTTCACATTGTATTACTATTTGTGGTTACTTGAATACATCTTACCTCAGTTACTCTTCTTTCATCTTCATCGTTTAATCTTAATTGTTAATCACAAATATTCTCATTTTCATGATTTCTTTGTTCTTCACTAGATACATATTTTTCTGTGTTAATTACTAGTACCTTTTAAGTGTTATAAACTGTAAACTACGTATTATTTAGAAATAACGCCACTTCCTCATGTTGTCATGAAAAGCAGGTCATTTGTAGATGATTATGGTGACATTATGTCTTGGAAGTTTATAAGAGGAATACGCGATCTTCAAGAATCTTTGGGAAATGAAGCACATCAAGCGCGCGTGCAGTTCCAGAAGAAAAAAATTAAAGTTCGTTTGGTTGCCCAAGTATTCAGTGATTCTGTGGCTGATGCACTGTTACTGTGCATAGAAATGAGAATGAAAGAGTTTGAAAATGTGGGTCCAACGATTATGTTTCTTCGAATAATTAAACGCCTATTCGACAATTTAAATTCAAGAATGAATGAGTGGGGGTTAATGGGGACGTCAGCAACGAGGCTATATGTCCCCGTCACGATGAACAACGTTGCTCAGGACTGCAAGATTAAAAATGAATTACACGTTAAAACGAAGACAGTGCAAAGGAACGAGTGCTGCTAAATGAATAAGAAATGGAAAAAACCAAAAGTGTAAGATAAAAGAATAAATAAGATAAAAAGATAACAATAACAATATACAAAAATAAACTTAAAACAAGTGACAAAATATAAAAATTTAGCAGCAATAAAACAAGGACAACAGACTAAAAACATCTCAGAGAACGTGAGCAACGCCAATAAGATGCAGAAACTCAAGTACCCGGCAAACAACAGCACTATCATCCCCCAAAGCACGGGTGAGAACAGAAGGCAGTCCATAACGTTCTCTGAGATCTGAGTATTCAGGACATTCCACAAGAATGTGCTGAATACTCAGGGGAACTATACACTCTTCACAATACGGACGGTTCAACCTCCGTAGCAAGTAACTATGCGTCAGATGAGAGTGTCCGATACGCAAACGCGCCAGAAGCACTTCATCTCGACGACGAGCGGACGAAGACGTACGCCACTCACCTAGGAGTGGTTTGACTGCATGCAATTTATTCACAATGGCCTGGTCCCAATCGGCTTGCCAGTGAGAGCGCATCAAGGTGTGAAAATAGGAACCAAGATCGGAGCAAGGAAGGCTATGCTCCAGTGCAACCCCGGCCAAGGCGGCGTTCTTGGCGGCTGTATCAGCAAGTTCGTTTCCCCGGATGCCGACATGACCCGGCACCCAGCAGACAACGACGACACAACCCTGTTGCTGCAATTGATGGCATCTCAGAAGAATGTCCTGCACGAGAGAGTGCATACTAAAGGCATTCTGTATACTCAGAACCACGCTCTGAGAATCGGTGCAAACAAGCACACGACGTAATGAAAGCGTGAGAGCATGGTCCAAGGCAAGCTTAAGTGCAGTCAATTCGGCAGTGAACACGGAACACAGGCGATGCAAATTGAATTCTGAGTTGCCCTCGTCGGTGACAAAGGCACAGCCTACAGAATCCCCATCCTTAGAACCATCCGTATAGAACACACTAAAATCGGGGTACTGATCTAACAGTGCGGCAAACTCTTGCTGGTACACCTGGGGACTAGTTTGCTGTTTCGAATGCATAGATAAACGTAAATCATGGCGAGGGAGACGAAGCAGCCATGGGGGAACAGCGCAAAAGTGAACCAATGAAAGAGAGGGCCACACGAAATCGTCGCCAAGGAAACTCTCACACGCACGGATGTACCATGGACGTGTAGAGCGAGGACGTGCAGCATAGCGCTCGTATATCCGACCACCACGGAGACATGGTCTACACGGGTGGTCTGGAATACAACGCACATGCGCAGAATAATTAAGAAGTAGTCTGCTGCGACGATATGATAACGAAGGTTCATTGGCCTCAGCATACAAGCTGGCGACGGGACTAGTTCGGTAGGCGCCAGTAGCAAGACGAATACCCAGGTGATGCACTGTGTCAAGTTGTCGTAACAGAGAAGCACGAGCAGAACCATAGACAATACAGCCATAGTCTAACTTGGACCGAATTAGACTACGGTATAAACGAAGTAGAACAGTACGATCAGCACCCCACGTGCGGTGGGAAAGGACACGAAGGAGATTCAGAGCTCGAAGACAAGAATATTTAAGAGTCCGTACATGTGGTGCCCACGACAAGCGACGGTCAAAGACCAGACCCAAGAAACGGACTGTATCTACGAATGACAAACGGGTGCCATCGAGGTACAAGTCCGGGTCAACAATGCAGGTACGCTGTCGGCAGAAGTGAACACATTGGGATTTCTCAGTAGAAAAGCGAAATCCAGTCTCATTCGACCAGCGAACAAGACGATTGAGAGTCAGTTGAAGCTGTCGAGTAACGCCGCGAAGATGACGGGAGCGACAGAAAATTACAAGGTCGTCAACATAAAGCAAACCAGACACAGGAGCCTGGATCTCCGAAAGAACGCTGTTGACGGCGACAGCAAACAACGTGACACTAAGTACACTGCCTTGTGGAACACCATTTTCTTGTACAAAACGCTCTGAGATATTAGATCCCACACGCACTTTAAAGTGTCGCTCGTGAAGAAAATTCGAGATAAATTGGGCCATATGTCCACGGAGACCCCAGTCATATAATTGTTTTAGGATTCCGTAACGCCACGTGGTGTCATACGCCTTCTCTAAGTCAAAAAATATAGCAACAAGATGTTCGCCGTTGAGAAATGCGTCTTGAATATGACCCTCAACATAAGCAAGATTGTCTGTAGTGGATCGGAAACGACGGAATCCACTTTGATGCTTGCTCAGAAGTGAATTGGATTCCAAATACCACACCAGGCGCTTGTTGACCATGCGTTCAAACAGCTTACAGACGCATCTCGTGAGAGCAATAGGTCTGTAGCTCGTGGGGCTAGTTGCGACTTTGCCTGGCTTCAAGATAGGAAGAACGAGAGCCTCACGCCAAGCCGGTGGGAAAAACTCCTCGACCCAGAGGCGATTATACAGTTGCAAGAGAGCAACCTGTGTATCGCGGGGGAGGTTGCGCAACAATTCGTAGGGTATACGATCAAGCCCTGGAGCAGTATTGGATGATTCACGAAGAGCAGAATCAAATTCAACGAGGGTGAAAGGTGCATTGTAATCTTCGCTGTTGGCGGTACGGAAGTTTAACGGTGTCCGCTCTAAACGGGCCCTAAGGGGAATGAAGGCAGGAGGATTATGTCCAGACTCAGAGATAGAAGCAAAATGCTGGCCCAAAATGTTAGCTATCTCCGAAGGGTGAGTAACTAAGACACCATTCACATTCAAGGCAGGAACATTAACAGGAGCAGTAGTGCCAGTAAGAGAGCGGACCCGACGCCACACCGTGGACATCGTTGTTCGATTATTCATCGACGAAACGTAATTTATCCAGCTTTGGCGCTTCGAGAGCTTGATAAGACGTCTAGCTCGAGCACGTAGAATGCGGAAACGCTGCAGATTGTCGTCAGTTGGATGACGATTAAAAGTGGCAAGAGCGTGCCGACGAGCCAGGATAGCCTCACGGATTTCCGCAGACCACCATGGAACACGCCGGCGGGAAACGTCGCCACCGCATTCTGGAATGGAACAATGAGCAGCATCAACAACAGTCTGCTGAAAAGCCTCAGCCACAACAGCTACAGGGAGATCATCACGACAATGAAACTCACTGAGCTCACGGAATTTACGCCAGTCAGCACGCTTCAAATTGAAGCGGCGCAGAGGAAAGGGAGGAGAAACAGGGAGACCTTCAAGAAACAACGGGATTAAATTCAAGAAATCTTAAACAGGCATCGTGGAAGAAACCAGTGCATCTTTCAAATTTGGATGAGATTTACATGAAGTAGATAATTACTGGTATCTCTTCGAGTATCCACCACACGACCTCTCTTGATTGAATCAGACTCTCAAACAGGTTTCTTGGGATTTACTTTGTGTATTAGGAATGCACTATTTCTATATGAATCGCCTGTTTCGTCACAAACACCGCTCTTAATGTTTTTGCCCTTATACAAAATGTCTAAAGATGATATTGATTTTTTCGCTACAGAACTGTGAAATGAGTTTGTAACAACAACCCAATACCTTTACAGTTTCCAAGTGTTTACAGGAAGTTACTTGTGCATACATAACTCTAACAAATGGGTAGTGGAAATTGTCGTTGGAAAACATCCAGATTTTGCATTGTTCTTGCATCGTGGGGTCACAAGTAGCCGCTTTAAACTCATTAGCCCTCTCAGGAATTGTATTAGATGTCAATAAAACGGAACAGGTGAATATCGAAGATGATGATGATCAAGATCATACATATTATTTTAGTTGTTCCAGTTTGTCAGTGTATTCAGAACAGGTTATTGTTTATATTCTCGGTTTACAGTACTTTCCTTGCTTAAGACTCTCCGATGTTAAAAATGTGCACGAGTATTACAATGTGCAGAGAAATCAAACGTTGCTTACAATACCGGATTTACTGGTCTGAAAACTAAAGGTTACTTAACAAGACATGTGATGACGTGGTAAAGATAGTGAAGGCTGAAGATAATGTGTTCCGAAAAAGTCTGGCAAATCATAAAGAGAAGGAACCAAAAACGATACATGGTTTGTTGACATTCGTGAGACATTTTGCTGGACAGCACCTAGAACAGCGTATGTTCGATCAAGATCCCTTAGATTATCATTTGGTGCTCCCGATCAAGGCTGTAGCGCATAAATGTTATCGTTTGATATCATAGCCTTGCAACGAAATTTACAAACAGAGAAGAAAAGATAAGGCATCATTTCATAGTTTGTATTCTTTAAAACACAGTAAAAGCGAATTCTACAGACGAGAGAATTAGATGTGGTAGTAGAGAGGTGAATAATTTATAAACTATTACACCATATAGAACTAATGAAACAATGTTAAAGGAAGGTCTAGTAGTCTGTTTTAGTCTAGTGTTAAACACCGTGATCATGGACACGAATAGATTAACCGACAGCAATGGACACCGATGAAAATGTGTGAAAAGTGAGACATTTACGAACGCAGGGAAGTTTCCATTGCGTTGGAAATTATCTACATGATATAGTGATTCAACTCAAGGTCGTTAGGCTGTTACCTGCTAGATCTACAGACGCTATAGTTATGGTGACAATTGCACGTGCTTGCTTTTATAGTAGCCTCACTTTATAGACAGCCAATTGCTCACAAAGGTAAGCCGCCCCTGTGTGTGGTTTCTTTCATTACGGTCCTGTTTGGTTTTCCTCTCCCTGGAAAACTGACTGACGGGCAATAAACTGAACCCAAACTGTTGCCAAATGTTTGTCAATGATCCTTTTTCTTTCCTTCTTTCTGTTAAAAGGAAAGCAGTTTGAGACATGCTCTCGAGTTGAATGCTTTCATTTTGAAAGGGAATAGCAATAGATTTGTGTAATTGACATATCTTCAATTGCTAAATTTAGGAAATGAGAATAAATAGTTAATTATCGTGTAGTTTTACTGGCAGTCGTAATAATTAGTGTTAGTTATTTTGGATGTTACTGAGTTTATTTGTGACCTTTTGAGTATGGTTTATAATAATGTGGAGACTTTGGCAACACGACGAATCCAGTGCAGAAAGAAACAATGAACTCCGTGAGAAACCAGCTCTTCAAATGAATAAAGAATCGTGCGCGCAAGCAAATCCTCATATTAATAACGAAAATAGCGATGATAGTTGTGGCACCATTAGCAATGGCCCTCCTATTAGTTTTACACGAGCACTTTGCAAGCAGTGTTAACCATTAGTGTGCAATGCTCATGATTATGTCGTTAAAAATAAGTTAGATGAGGGATCAATTACCGAGACGGCGCGAGTTCTAAAACTAAATAGACAATCTGTACGTAAAATTGTCCAAAGAGTCCCTCTTACAACAAAGAAAAAGGGAAACAAGAAAGTTTGTTTCGAAAAGCTTGACAAGTTTCAATGCGAGTTACTCAGGGGACAAACATATGGTATTTATGAAAAACGTCAACACCCCAAGTTCGCGAGTTGCTTTCACGCTTACAAACGACTGTAGACTTTCCATATCGAGAAACTACGCTGCGACATATCGTAAAGTCTCTTGTATTTTGTTTCCGTACACTCAAATGAAGGCTACTGATAATAGAATCTTCGAGGATCGTCGCTTGGAGATACAAGTATAGGTACAGACTTCACCAACTGCGCGCTGCTAGCTATGGTGTGATGTACTTGGAGGAAACACGGTTTGACACGCATGATACAGTGAAGAAGGGATGGGACGATGGAACTTGCGGTTGTGGGCTTAATACACCAGTGTCACGTGGGAAAAGAATAATGGTTCTTCACGCAGACGGAGAGGAGGGGTGGGTGCCAAATTGTCTTTATGCAAAGAACATCGTGAATGCGAAACACACTGTCATGATGAAATGAATTCTATTATTTTTGAGAATTGGTTCCAACATTCCCTACTGAATAATCTTAAAAGTGGTAGAAAATACGCTATAGTTCTCGATAATGCTAGTTACCATTCCAGGTAAGTTATCAAAATTCCTACACGAGCAACACCCAAGCATAAAATCATAGAATTTATGAATGAATTTCATATCCCTTCCAGATCCAGTTCCAATCAAAATTCTTACTGGAACTTATTAAAGCAGCCAATATTAATAAACAGTTTGCAATCGATAAATTGGCTAAAGCTACTGTTCATGAAGTATTAAGGCTCACCCCCTTATTACTGCGTATTAAACCCCACTGAAATGGTGTGGTCTCAATTAAAAACAAAGTGAGGAAAAGTAATGTTACCCCTTCCCTTAGTGCTAGTGTTGTGACGCTTTGCGGAAGTGTTCAAAAGAAATTAATAAAGAATTTTGGAGCAGTGTGTGCGGAAAACAATGGAAGTAGAAACGACGTATTATGCTGCTTTAACAGATAATAAGGAGAGATTTGTCATTCATGTTGCAGACAACGAGGATGATGATGGTGACAATTATGAACTCAGTAGCGGAATCCAATAATGGTAATTCATTACTCAAATTTTATTCTGATTAAACAAATTATTTCATTATTTTTTGTTTTTTTATAACTAGCCCTTGGCTAGATGGGGGCCCCGCCCCAAGGCCCCGCGTTTGATCGGCCTAAGGCCTCGCTTTTCTTATGTATCAGCCTTTGCATGAACAGTAAATTTCGTGCATTTTCTCTTCATATTTCCTGAAATTGACCAGTTGGGAGCTTCGCCCCCACAGCCCGTCTTTGCTCGGCCTAGAGCCCTGCACCTCTTAGACCCAAAACCCTACCGAATTTCAAGTTTCTTTCCCTATTTCGACTACATAAAAGATTTTGTATCCCCTCCAAAAACGCCTATTTAAATAATATGGCGATTTCTTCATCCCTCCCTTAGACTCTTATGTTGAATACTATACTGGGGACAAAGGCATTGTCACTACTTTTTATACGGTATCGAAGTCTTTTTATAATAGTGAAATACCGTCGGAAACATATTTTGTGTTCTTGTAAAGCCATCATATTAAATTCTGAAATCCCAGTATGTGTAATTTACAGGTGTGAAGTACTAGTTGCTGATTCCCGTTATCAAAACTTCTTCATCAGTGTTCCATTAAAGCCACGGACTGAGAAACTCATCGAAAAAGATATCGTAAAACCCACAGGAGAGAATGGTATCAAAGATCGTGAAAGTTCTACCCAAGACAACGTGCAGAGCACAAATATACTAAAATCATTAAGAGTGTTCTAGCACTGCCTTTCGTTCAGAAATTGGTCAGTGACACAGGTGGCCAAAAATACAGTTTAATTATAGATCAATCCACTGACATATCTGTTACTTAACTCCTAGCTGTTAGTGTTGGATATTTTTTAGACGCAAAATTTCCAAAATGGTGTCTAATTTTCATGGGATCGTGGAATTTCAATCGGGTGATGCCGTTAGCACAGTGAGAGCACTGACATAATTAATAAATGAACGAACACTACATCCGAAGCATTTGGTTGGTTTAGAGACGGACAACGGCAGTATCATGACAGATGTTAATAAGGGGGTTTATGTAAAACTCAAGGAAAAACTTGATAACGAAAATATTGTTTTGTTCCGTTGCGTGAGTCATTCATTGCAATTGGTTTTCAGTTATACGTATAACGATACTCTACCCCATTTAGATTCCTTGATAAGAAAAAAAATACAATTGCTCGCTTGTTTTCCTTCTCGGCAAATTGAATGTATGAATAAATGAATGATTGGGGGAAATGCGGACGCCAGCATCGTGGCTACAAGTCCCCGTCACGACTGCCACGGTTGCTCAGAACTGCACGATTAAAAGAGGAAAATACTAAAAATAATAATTTTCGAATGAACAAAGGCGCTGCTAAATAAAAAGGAGAAAAATTAAAGCTTAAGTAGAAGATATAACAATAACAATATATAGAGAAACAGTAACAGCTGAGAGAATACATCAAAATTTAGCAACAATAAAAAAATAACTACAAACTAAAACCGCTCAAAGAACGTGAGCAGCCCCAAAATCATAAATGAACTCAAGTACCCGACGAACATCACTATGTTCCCCGAAGGCACGGGTAAGTAGAGAAGGCAGTCCAAATCGTTCTCTGAGATCTGAATATTCACGACATTCAACAAAAATGTGCTGAATACTAAGAGGGACAATACATCGGCTAAATTGCATACAATGGATCTGAATTGTGAACTCATTTGGGTGGAAGTATTTATTCCAAAGCGTTGTTCTGTGTTCATTGGGTGCTTCTATAGGCCGCACAAGAACACCCCCCAGCACATCTTAGAAGCTTGCCATGACTCACTGTTACATGCGTTGTCACACGGTGACGTCATCCTATGGGGTGATTTCAACCTTTCCATCACGTGGCAGGACAGCAAGCATGGCGTCGCTAAAGATGGAAACGACAGTTATTTCATGGACAATTTTATTCATGGACTTGGTCTAGGTCAACATAATATGCATAATACCCGCAATAATAGCAATCTTGACTATATTCTCTCTAATTTAGAACCTCGTTGTGTTGTTCCATGCAGAAATCTTTTTCCCTCGGATCACGATTCCTTGGATGTTTCTTTCGATTTCCTCCCCTCCACTACTACAAACCAACCCCTCAAAAGTAGGTCACAACTTCTTTGGAAGAAAGCCCCCTGGGGCGACATCTGCCGGGCTATTGAACTGTTTCCTTGGTGTTTGCTAGAGGTAGGAACTGTTGGCGACGCTGTGGACTTATTTACATCTGTCGTCCACTCAGCCATAAAGGACTTTGTGCCGGTGAAAGCATCAAAATCGAACAGGTTTCCGGTCTGGTACGACAATGAACTTCGTGAACTTAAAAACAAAAAGCTTGCCTGGACTCTATGAAAATCACATCCGAGTGACTACACATACAAAAACTTTGCTAGAATTAGAAGTCTTGCCAAGAAGGTACAGCGGCGTAAATATTTTGAATACATGGACTCAATTGGTGATTTTACTGTTAGTAACCCTAAAGTCTTTTGGTCTGTAATTAAATCTAGAACAAAATCTCCGGGCATACCGGCAACAGTTCAAGATGAAAATACTGAAGCGAGTGATGATCAAAGACCCGACCTCTTCAATAACTACTTCTGCAAAACATTTACTTCCCTTCCCTCTACAACCCATCTCCCCCCTCTCCACACCATCTGTTCGGACACCTTATCCATTCTCTCTACCACCCCGGGCGAAGTTCTGGCTCTCTTGCTATCGTTATCTCCACATAGATCACTTGGATCTGATAAAATTAGTCCTCTCTTTCTCAACAAAACTGCTTCAGTTATTGTGGTTCCTTTATCTATCTTATTTAATAGATGCTTCAAGGAAGGGTATTATCCCATCAGTAGGAAACTAGCTCACGTGACCCCAATATATAAATCAGGACTTAAAGATCATGTATCCTCCTATAGGCCAATATCTCTTCTTTCTGTAATATCAATTACCTGCGAAAAAATAATCAAAGACAGGCTACTTAAATTCACCTCGCCTTACATCCATAGTTCTCGGCACGGCTTTCTATCGAAAAGCTCAAGTCTCTCAAACTTAAGTACTCTTCTTTCCTGTGCAGTCAAATGTATGAATAACAATACTCAATTAGATGTTATCTACTTTGATCTCTCGAAGGCTTTTGATTCTGTCAGTCACATTCATCTTCTTCATAAACTCTCCAATAGATTTAATGTACATGGCAAATTTCTCTCTCTAATCACAAGCTACTTGAAGGACCGTAAACAGAGAGTTGTTCTTTCAGGCGACTTCTAACCCCCAGCCCGTGATATCAGGGGTGCCTCAGGGGAATGTGCTTGGGCCTCTGCTGTTTGTCCTGTATATGGATGATCTCTACACGCACTTATCAGCTCAACCTAGCGGCCTTCTGCTTTTTGCTGACGATTGTAAGTTATACAGAGAAATATCGTGTCTCCATGACACAATTGCTCTACAGGAAGACATAAATTACCTTACAGGTTGGTGTGGAATGTGGCACTTGAAACTCAACAGTAAGAAATGTGACAGTATTACTATTACTTTGAAAAAGTCTCCTGTTCCCTCCACATACCATATCAACGATTCCCCTATCACACATTTTGCTAGTCATAACGATCTTGGTGTCATCTTTGATTCAAAACTCACCTTCTCTGACCACATCTCCTCAATACTAAAGAATTCAATGCGCATATTGGGACTTCTTTATCGATTCACCGAACTACGCACTGTTTCTTCATTAGCAACTTTTTATAAGACTTTAATAGCGCCCAAGATCGAATACTGCTCTCCCATATGGACCATGGCAGCACCTACACATCTCTCCAGACTTGATTCTGTTCTCAATTTCTTCATCGCTATAGTCCGTTTTCGTGTTCCTGCACTTCGAATATTATCTAAGAAGGAGCTCTTGCGACATCTTAATATTCAGACTCCTGAAGTACGCAGAATTATCTCTGACCTGAAATATCTACATAAAATAGTTAATGGAAGCTTAAGATCGGAAATATTACTTCAGGAACTATCCTTACGTGTCCCTTCCCGCATCACTCGGAATACCCACCTATTCCATCTTGCCCGTCCTAGGTTGGCTGTTATACAGAGGTCTCTTTTTTATAGAATACCAAACTGTTATAATCAAGTAACAACTGATGTAGACATTTTTTGAGCTACCCAGTGTTTGAAAGAGCAATTAAACGAGCTTTGACGGAATAGTTTTACTCTTACACTCTTTTTTCTATGTTGTTGTTATTGTTGTTTTGTTTTTTTTTCTTTCTTTTGTTAGCATGTCCCTGTGTAAAATGGCAAAGTTATGCTGTATCTGGGAATTTGTTCAATAAATAAATAAATAAATAAATAAATTTTTAACGCTATAATTTGTGGCAAAGATCTCCTCAAAATCCCCCAAATATGTAATACGGGTTGGATTTCAATCGAACCAACAGTAACGCGTATTTTCAATCAATAGGAAGAGCTTAAATTCATTTTAGCTTATCCAGGAAAACCGAAATATGCTATATTGCAGAACTGTTGAATTCAATGTCAGTGATCCCCCAAATCGTTCGTACATATTGTGTTTGCAGCCAGTATTGAAAAAATAAAGTCTTGAAGTGGAAAATATTGAACCTCCAAAATTAGTAAATGACCTCATCATATTAGTCCGTCAATAAGCAGAAGGATTCTGTTGCTCACAGAGAAGATAGAGCCAATAGATTCTCCCATTCAAGACCATTTGGATCCGTCCCCATACCTCGGTTTTCAGTTTAAATCAAATGTAATCCTCAAACTCTTGCCAGAAAGTGAACACAATGTTCGTCAGCGGTGAATCCCATTTACAATAAAACTGGTACAGAAACTGCGCTCACGACTTCCCAATAATTAGAATATATTGCAGCTGCTTGCAATGTTTTCCATTCGTGGGACTTTAAAATTAATTTAGCCATGATTATTGACGCTGCAAAAGAACTTGGAATTCATCCGTCATTGGCGCAATATAACGTACCAAAAGTGGGAAAATATTTCCCCAAATAGAGTTTTGGGCTGAAGTTGTCAATTTTAAAAATACAGGCAATGAAAATCCCTTTCAAGAACTTGCATCTCTTGCATTTTCCATTCTGAGTTAGCCTTAATCCAACTCTGAAGTTGAAATAGTTTTCAGACGAAGACAGGAACCCTAAGTTTATTTTTCACTATATTAATTCTGTTCCTGTCTCTTTCTAACAACAGTTCGCCTTGCCTTAAACCGACTGAATGCATGCCGTAATACATATAAACTTCCGAAAACATTATCATGATAACTGACACAAGTAGAGCCAATACCTGTGAAAGAGGAGGAAGACGAGGAGGACGTTCATATGATGTAATATGTTATTAATTTCATATCATATATATGGACACAGGACAGTTTAAAAGCGAGTAGAATCCTGTTTTACTTATTTTATTTATTGTTCTGCATTAGTATATTACTTGTCCTAATTTTGAGTTGAGTTGAGTTGATTTTAGTTTAGCGTCCCTTTCAGCAGCGAGGCTATATGAGACGTGGACCTACTGTTTAACGTGGAATCCGAACCACATGAGCTCCCGCCGGGAATCGAACCCGGGTCTCCCACGCCAAATGTCCTAATTTTAAACAATCTAATTATGATGAAAGTATGCAGCCATATTTTAGTCATTGAATGCAATGAGTTTAACCATTTCTAGCCATTTTGAAGTTCTATTTAGCCAGTTTCTGTGTGTAGCTGTTGGCAACACTGCTTCGGGGAATTATTGAGAGGAATGGCAAGCTGGCCGTTAAAACGTGATCTTGTGTGTGTTACGCTTATCACCTGTAAAATTAAGGTGTTTAGGAAGGTAAGAAGACTGTGTAAAAGAAAGTGTGTTATGTGGCTCTTGAGTTGAAAGAAAGTAGCATTAACTATGTGGGACGATACTGAAAATGGATACTGAGTATTGAGCGAGTATCTCTCGGTAAAAGGGCTTCGGCCGCTGAAAATTGAACTGTATACGGCCAAATCTGCTTACAAAACATCAATAGCAGAACACATTGTTAGAATGAAACAATTCTATATTGAGTCCTCCTCTTGAGAAACAGGATTTCATTGAAATCGTTTGTAAATATTTCAATGCAACAACTCAGAGAGCTTTATTTTCGGAAAACCCAGCACCATAGACGAACTATTATAATTCGTTAGGAAGCCGTCAAATTTGGAAATTGAAAAAATGAGCAGCAGAAATACCACCAACAGAAGTAGAAGACAGTATACACACAATACAATCGTGACTGAGCCTGGATAGCCTCACGGAGTTCCGGAGACCACCAGGGAACAAGCTGGTGGGAAACGTCGCCACCGCATTCTGCAATGAAACCATGAGCAGCATCAAGAACAGTCTGCTCAAAAGCCTCAGCCCAACAGCTATAGGGAGATCATCAAGACAATCAAACTCACTGAGCTCACGGAATTTACGCCAGTCAGCACGCTTCAGATTGAAGCGGCGGAGAGGAAAATGACGAGTAACAGGGAGACCTTCAACAAACAACGGAAAGTGATCACTGCCACAAAGATCGGGATGCACTCTCCATGTACAAGGGCATGATTTTACAATGATCAATCCACCTCAATTAATTAAAAGGGGTTGTTCTCACTACACCTCTGAGACTTGCAACCTAACTACAATTCCTAGAAGATGGCTCGTGACAGATAAGCATAATTTTATTTTCTGTTTCTAACTATTTATTATTCAGTTTCAAATACTTCTCCTGGGCTAAGTGGGAGAGTTCGTGCCATTAGAGAAATAAATTATGTTTCCAGTAGCAATATGTTATTCTGCCTACAATATGTCTAATAGCTTATGTGATAGTACTTCTGAACATGTTCTCTTTGTGTTTGGCAGTAAATAAAAGATGTTGTTCTTGGAACACGTACGTTCTACTTAGTCCCAGAGTAGATTTCAATCGCTTTCTGGGAGAAATTATGAAGGTGGGTTAAAGTTTACAAAAATTGCCTGTGCTTTGTTTTCAATACATGTAACTAAAACTGTTGTCGATATGTACAGTAATGCCTGAAGGTGGATGAATACACGACAAAAAAAAAAAAATGAATTTATTGGAAAATTGGGCCCAAGTAGCCCGCATCCACGGTATTTCATCTGTTTTCTACTCGTCGTTTTCTAATCGGCATCTCCTTTCTTTACTATGTTCAATTCAGTAGAAGAATTAATCATGCAACACAACTTCATGGGGCCCAATTCTAAAATTAGGATCAGATTCCCACTAAATCGAAATAAGCTAATATCCCTAATAGGATTATTGCAGAGGCAACCAACCAACTACAAGGCAATGATGTAACTCCATCACTAGCTATTTTGAGGATAGTTACAGCTTACGTAACTGTTTCAAAAATTTACGCACCTGTGTTCATCACACTCCGTGATGTAATAGTGAAAACCTTGGTGGAGCGATTCAACAGCACAATTGGTCAACCAGCTTTCATAATTGATTCCATTCTTCATCCTAGGCTAAAGCTAAGAACTTTCGAAGATGCATTTGCAAGTGCATTTCGTACTTCACTACCCTCTCTGGAGAGGACAAAAGAAATAAGTGATTTCATAAAATATAATTGTGCATTATCACCGTCGGACAGTTGTATACGTGATGAAGTATTGAATTCAAATGTAGAGTTCAGATCTTCCCACTGAATTATTAACAACCCGTTTGACATTTTGGAACAAAGTTGACCCGCTGTATATAATGTTAAGAAAGTCGAACTAAACATCTATTTGTAGGAACCAGCATCATGGAAAGTTCCATATAAGTTTTGGCGCAATAACGGCTTAAAATTTCCTGTGTTTCCTCTCTGGCAAAAACTTATCTTTTCATTCCGACATCAGGAGATGTTGAAAGATTGTTTTCCATTGAGGGATTAATCAAACGTGCAAGAAGATCGAAAATGACAGTAGAAACTCGCAAAACGTGCTTTATTATCGAAAATATAGGATTTCCGAGATAACGAAACAGAAAGAAAGCAACAAATAATATTGTTCATTAGAATTGGAAGTGTTGGAATTCTGTTGTAGTCTTTACTATTTCGTGTTTATTATTTATTCATGCTTACGTCACTTGAGCTAAATCCCTTTCTACTATATATACTGTACTATTCGCAATCTTTGATATCTTTAATTATTTTCTACTTTTTTGTCATATTAATCTTTCTTTTCTTTATTTGTATTAACTAGTTTACGTATTTTTTCATATACATCTATGTATATCTATTAACTGAGATATCCAAGGTGACTGATATTTTGTGATGTATATATTTTCCTTATCTGTACCAATTTGTTTCATCTTATGTTGCGTAATATTTTCCCATATATTTCAACTATATTCAAGAGGGTCGGTTACGTATGTTCTGTTATTATATGATATTAATCTGTTCTTTATCTGTACCAATTTTTTCATGTTATGCTAAGTAGTGCTTTACATTTATTTTTCTATCAATATATGAATCACCATTAACTGGGATGTCTAAGATGGATGATATTACGTGATAATTATATATTCTTATCTGTATCAATTTGAGTTTCTCATGTATTTTTCTTTTACGTATATGTCTCTGACTATTAACTGAGATATCCACAATAACCGATTAATGAATAACATATACAAAAAGTCAAAAGATTCAACGAACAAACTTCGGAAGATAATTCATTATATCAAATGAAAGGAAAAAAGTCCTAATTAACATTGGTCAAAAATGCCTGTTTTTGGATTATAATAATCGGCTGAAAACACGGTAATCACATTTTTAAAAAAACTCTAGCATAAGAACTATGGAACCTATTGCTAGCTGTTGAAGGAATTAAAGCGGAACAAGTATATACTTACAAAAATATTCATGTTTAACAATGCTACTGTTACGGGATAACGAACTGTACAAAGGAATTTGGGTTTGGAAAACGTTAAGTTAGAATATGTTGTGTGTGGTTGCATAACACCTGAAACTAATGTTAGCTGAAGGAGAAAAGTGATATTAGTAATTTTCGATTACTTACAGTGAGATAAAATGATTTTAAATGACATCTACTTGATGACTCTTATTAATGTTCATTTAGTATTTAAAAGTATAATCCCATACCCCAACTTGCTTTATACAATTCCTTCTGTCGATAACGGAGGATTGTGAAACATGGGTATTTACATAGATTGCGTCAACTGTGAATCCCATTTTGTTATCTATGCTGTTACAAATTCTTTTAACAGGTTGACTGCCATGAGCACCATAGATTATGCTCATGTTTTATATTCTTTGTGGAACAACAATGGTGCTCATTTGTAATTTCTGTTATGTTGATTAAATTAAAATTACCTTTCATATGGTAGCTTTACCGTTTAAATATATATATAAAATTACGGAAGTTGTGGGCTTTTGAATATTGTCTCACTTTCTTGCTATATAGTTTATCTTCTTTATCATATACAACGCATTTCTTGTGAATAAGAAAACACACGAACTTTTAATTGGAAAATTGTCTTTGAATATTTGACTGGCAACAGTGAGTAATTCTTTCTTTCGAGAACAATGAAGAGTTTATCAAAAACCGCACCAAAATAGGTGTTCACACAGCAACAAAATGGTCCATCTTCTGGAAGACAATCTGCTCAGAGGAAATGCAACAAGGTGTTTTCGAAGTGTTTTCCATGCGACGTGTTTCTGTATTCATTTTGTTTCATTGACACTCATAGGAGCAAAGTGTGACTTACTCCGGAAGAATATGTACTTTCATGAACCGTAATATTTTCTGTGAAACTACGAGGACATAAAAACAAACAGATGGTAGTATTTTTTTCTGTTTACAGCGTCAAGAGATATAGTATTTGTATAAGAGAAGGAACACCATTTTCATATGTATACGTTCCTATATTTTTCAAAATAAATTTTTCGATATAATTTTCCTAACACTTTCTTACATACTATATGAAAGCACTAACCTAACCTTACCTAACTACATTATTCAGCATTATATATAGTACTCGTCACAAATTACTAACCTAAGAAGATTTGTCACAAATTGCCGTGAGAGGCCATTAGCATCACATTGTGTTCTCGGCTCCCATTGGTACTTTTTTTTTTTTTTTGGAAGATACAAAATATTGCGACAACAAAGTGATATAATTATCCATAATCGAGCCAAAGGGAAGCAGAATTTGTATTCGCCTCGTGAGGCCAATACAATCAAATCACGTTGGCAGTTAAGCTGCTAATTTATATATAACATTTGATTCATTTTTGCCACTGCGAAAAACATATTGATTTCTGGATAGAACATTATTTTGTTCAATATATATATATATATATATATATATATATATATATATATATTAAAAGAATCCCTTTATACAGGGTGTTCCCGTGCGTAATTTACAACACATGGGGGGGTGAATCTGCTCATAGAAACGTGAAAAAAAGAATTTCATTTTTAGTAATTTTGAGACTATAAGAAAATGTGTACATACATATTATTCACATGCATGCAGACGATTCCGGCAGCCTGTAACTTAGTAAGTAAGTGATTTCGAGAAAATATTTACTGGTTTTTAGTATGTTTAACCAACTTTTCATATTGTTTCGAAGGTTTAACGTTCTACGTTTTGCACAGACGCTAAGGAGAAGGTGATAATGCGATGAAGAAAGTGGGGGAAAATACAGAATTCTGACGCGGGTGGTTAGGGATAACACTGCTACTTAGAGATACTACAATTTTATTTATGAACAGACCTGGGATTTTGCGACATTGGTGCCTGTGCTGCTGGAGAAGCGAATGACTATGTTATGACTCAGAAAGCCTAAGTCCTAACATCGCTGAGAAATTAAATTATTCGATCATGTAATTTTGCGTAAGATAATATCAAGCATAACTGTAAGTTTTATAAGAAAATTGGAGATGTTATTTATGAACAGCAAAATAAAATAAAAAATAGTTTGGTTTATTTTGATAGTATACATTGTGAAACGTATTTTTACTAAGTTTGAGCTAATTGGAAATTATATATTGGTCGAAAATTGTATTTCAAATTTCAAAGTTTACAGTATTGCAAGACATGAAGTGTAAACTATTATATAGACCTTTAAAAGAAAAAAAATGTACTTAACCGGTAGATAGTAAGCGTCCCTCACACCAAGAACTGCAACATAATGTATTGAAATATTTCTGCTTTATAAAATAGTTTGTAATTATCCCTTGTTTACGCTTACGCACTGCTTGTTCTTGTCTGAAGTCATGAATGGGAGAGAACTTAGCCCACAAATCTGAAGACATATCATTGGCACTATTGAAAACAGCTTTAAAACATCTACAGCTTGTAAAAGGTCTGCAACTAACGTTACTCCAGAGTCAGCGTCCTCTTCATCTTATTTAATTGCTTGTGTATAACAGTTAGTTGACTAGTATTTCGTCTATGTGCTATAGACAGTACATGAAAATGACCACATTTATATGGAGACCTGTCATGTAATTCACTTTTTACTGATTTCAGATAAGGACATTTCACCTGACGTGAAAACAAAGGTTGCTTTGATTTGTTCTCCACTGTTGCTTCCCGTGGCATCAATCAATCGGAATAGTAGGAGAACAACATTTTGCTCATCAAATTTGGAAATATACCATGGATTTATTACACACATTACATTTGACAGCCACCTGTAAAATACAATTCAACAAAGGAGGGAAAACTACAGAAACTTGGAGCTATATTTCATCCTTTGGTAGTTGTCGAATATGTGGATATAACGTCAGTTACATGCTTCTATGTCGTTGAGAAAACTTTGTGCAAATTCAATTCCTTACAAAGTGTTGTTGACACATGTTTCAAAATTTTTCATCCTACTAGTGCTAGGTATCCTGAGGAGACAAAGTGTCTCTTTGTTATTGCAAAGGGGATTCTATGGTATTCAAACAGTTCATGATACAATGACTCAGGGTGTGCAGTATCTTATGCCTGATTTAGGCATAAGTGAACCACAATAAAGATACATAATGTTTACCTCTTTGGCATGTAAAAAGAAATCAATCGTCCCATCTGACAGGCAATATTATACAAGAAATATGTAATCAAGTTGTTATTTTCTAAGACGATCTTCTGTATTCTTCACAAGAAATGGGTAAATTATTCAACTGCTACATTAGTGCATTACCTCCCAGCAGAGCCATCACCTTTAAAAAAAAAAAAAAAGAGTAAGGAAAAGTATATAAGACCGCACATTTGGACAGCAAAATCTGAACTCCAAGAACTGAAACATTAATTGCCGGCCAAAATATTCATATAGAAATCTTAAACTTCAAGAAGTTCGTCAGCATTTACTCCAGTTCTACATCATTGAGATCTAAAGTAAGTCACTAATACTACAAGCAATCAAAGGGGAAACAACGGTATTGTCTCATGGCAAAATTTTTGGATTGTATATGTACCAAAAAGACTTGCAGAATATCCAGAAATTAAAACTAATTTCGTAACAATACTTTTCAGTAGAGCAATGATGAGTGCTTCCAAAGACGTTTATTAGGTAGATGGGTGCAATATATTCTACGACACAACCTTTGACTTAAGTGAATTTAAAATCTCAATACAATCCTTTATGAATTCTAAACAACAGAAGTACAGGAGTACATGAAGAATTATTTAAATGTGTTACACAAAAATGTGCGGAATTCAAGGTAATCCACATTCTATCAAACAGAGAAAAAGAAATCACATCAGGTCTACACAAAATATTAGCAAATTGTAACCACTTCTACCGCTGCAATCACATTCAATACAACATGAAGAACTGGGTTCGTAAACAGATAAAAGGCACCACAAAGGATGAAAAATTGTATGTTACCAATGTGTGGGACCTTTTGGATAACAACAATGAGGATAAATTCGAAGATAAATATAGAATTTAGTATCAACCGGAGCATTAATTTGAAAAGCTACTTTGACAAGAAAAATTAGCTTCTGATGTGAAAGGAAATGCTAAATGGGTATTGATGGAAGTAAATGAGTATATCTCTAGAAGTTGAATCATAATAACTCCTGGAAGGCACTCAACTCTGTATTAGAGATATTTCTAAACAAAAAGGAGTGAATTGATTAGTTTCTGCTTTGTCCATTAGACTTTTTTTTTTTTTTTACCAGGGAGAAATCTTAAGAAGAAAATGTGAAATGGGAGAATATACAAAAGAAAGAAGATACGTTATCATTCTGTTCCTGATCAAATTGTCTTTCTTCACAATAATTTGCCAGTAGACGAAATATCTTGTTTCTCAAAGGAGTGGTTTGGACATGAGATAAAATGTAAATGAAGGAAACAATTTCATTACTTTACATTAGGATGCAGTTACTGCTGTAAGGAAGTGTTAAATACATACCAGCAGAACAATGAACTATTGTACCCTCCAATGGAAAATAAATACATGGAAACACTTTACCCTAAAGAAAAGTGTAGCTGTAGCATAAAGAAAAACTACCATCACATTCGAGCCGTAAGTGCGTTTGCACACGGCAACGATAATATCGGTGTAAGCGCCGATAATGTCGGCGGTGAAATCGACTTCAATGTACTCAAATCGTAGCTTGCACACGCCACTGACATTATCGGCCGATCCTCCGACATGCAGATGCTGTCGGCCAAGCCCCCGATATTGTCGGCGGCAATGCTTTCTTATGATTGGATGCACATGCGACCGATAATGTCGGCCGGCCAGTGGGTTAAATGAAGAGAGTGAGTGACAAGGCGCTGTGCATTCTTGTTTCTTTCTTGCTTTAGAATTTTGTTGTTTCCATTTTTTCTATTACAATTGTATAATATTATTATCTTGTCCTACAAACAACTTCTGAACAGCTTATTATTATTTTTTTTACAGTCTCTGTTTTGTAGTAGCTAATTCCCTTTATTAAATAAAGTATAAAATGTGGGAAGTCTAAAGAGTACTGGTTTCCCTCTAAATAGCTATTACCAAATAGAATATAGGAAATTTAGATAACCAATTTCTTGATTATTTTCCACTCCTTTATTTTTATTTTTGTTCTCTCTCTCTCTCTCTCACACACACACACACACACACACTCTATCTTTTTTAATCTACTAATGCGTATAAATTTTAATACATTCTGGAAATTAATTTAAGCGTAATTTTCAAAGTTTGATACACTGTGAGCATAAGCATATGGAAAAAATCCTGATTATTATTACTTCTTTTTTATTTGCATCAGAACTGTGTGCAGGTCACTTTTCCCGGTTCCACTCAATAAGCAATGATTGAATAGAATATTTGTTGACAAGTCAAAGTAGAATTATTATTATTTTGAAACGAAAGCAGCACAATCAAACACTCTTTGCAAAGCTCCAAGGACGGGTTACTAATTTGGCATTTCCTTGATTGTGATCTCTACAACAGGGGTGTGACTCCATGCTTCACTTGTTGCAGATTTTTTCTCTCACTTCCAAAACTGTCCCAAATCCCCCATTTTTTAAAAGAATTTGTGGAATGGCAATTGAAAACAAAGACCAAACTATGTATCCAAGTTTTCCCTCTTTCCTTTGTACCGGGCTCGACCCCCTGATAGAGTTCTGCAGTTTAGCTACAGTGACTGGATGAAAAGGTTGTGTATTATTGCATTCTTACCTTTCTAGTTTTGCTTAGAATTTTAGAGATGGCAAAAATTTTTCCATACGATATTTTAACACTTATTGAACTTGTGGAATGTAGACCTTGCATATGGGATAATATAACAGACTCTTTCAAGGACAGAATTGAAAAGCAAAAAGCATGATGAGCAGTTTATGCAGGGATTGCCGAGGATCTTGAGTTCATGGACAAAGAGAAACGAGAAACTACAGGTATGTATGGAGCAATGTAAAACAAAATTACTAATTCGAATCTTATCATTTAAGCTACTATGACATCAGTGTTAATTGCATGGAAAATAAACTATACATACATACAATCTGTAACAGTGTTTCAACAAAAAATAAAACTAATATAGTTTGCAATGTACCGCAGCATCAATTCTCATCGAAACGAAAATAATATGTTTACGAAATCTATTTAAAACGGTAGTGTTAAATCTAAAAATGTTTATGCATAGGCCTATTTTTTCTAAGTTTTGTACCGTCCTCCACACCTCTTCAGAACAGTTTTTGTAGTCCTTGTTTTAAAAAATAATTTTCCCGATTATTATTACTTTTATTTGTTTTCATATATGGAGAAGATGTTTAGAAACACAGTGCAGAATATATAATGTGTCGATCACTTCGTTCATCACCGGCAACGATATTGTTGGGGCTTCCATCGACATTGTCGGCGACGTGTGCAAAGTATGCCGACACCGATATTATCGGGGCTTCCGACGATTTTGTCGGTATCTTGTGCAAACACGCTAATACTCTAATTGGTGATAATGAATGGAAAGATAAGCGAATAAAGTTAAGTAGTTTAATGCATATACAACGCATTTCTTGTGAATAAGAAATCACACATCTGAAGACATATCATTGAAACTATTGAAAAAAGTTTTAAAAGATATCCAGCTTGTAAAGAGTCTGCAACTAAAGTTACTCCAGAGTCAGCGTCCTCTTCATCTTATTTAATTGCTTGTGTATAACAGTTAGTGGACTAGATTTTCGTCTATGTGCTACAGACACTACATGAAAATGACCACATTTACATGGAGACCTGTCATGTAATTCACTTTTTACTGATTTCAGATAAGGACATTTCACCTGACGTGAAAACAAAGGTTGCTTTGATTTGTTCTCCACTATTGCTTCCTGTGGCATCAATCAATCGGAATAGTAAGAGAACAACATTTCGCCCTACAAATTTGGAAATATATCATGGATTTATTACACATATTACATCTGACAGTCATCTGTAGAACACAATTCATCAAAGGAGGGAACAACTACAGAAACTTGGAGCTATATTTCAGCCTTTGGTAAGTGTCTAAGATGTGGATATAACGTCAGTTACATGCTTCTATGTCGCTGAGAACACTTTGTACAAATTCAATTCCTTACAAAGTGTTGTTGACGTATGTTTCAAAATTTTTCATCCTATTAGTGCTAGGTATCCTGAGGAGACAAAGTGTCTCTTTGTTATTGCAAAGGAGATTCTATGGTATTCAAACAGTTTACGATACAATGACTCAGTGTGTGCAGTGTCTCATGCCTGATTTAGGCATAAGTGAACCACAATAAAGATACATAATGTTTACCTCTTTGGCATGTAAAAAGAAATCAATCGTCCCATCTGACGAAATATTATACAAGAAATGTGTAATCAAGTTGTTATTTTCTAAAACGAGCTTCTGTATTCTTTACAAGAAATGGGTAAATTACTCAACTGCTACATTAGTGCATTATCTCCCAGCACTACCATCACCTCAAAAAAAAAAAAAAGTAAGGAAAAGTATATAAGACCGCACATTCGGACAGCAAAATCTGAACTCCAAGAAATGAAACATTAATTGCCGCCCAAAATAATCATATAGAAATCTTCAAGAAGTTCATCCAGCATTTACTCCAGTTCTACATCATCGAGATCTAAAGTAAGTCGCTAACACTAAAAGCAATCAAAGGAAAAAGAAAATATTTTCTCATTGCGAAATTTTTGGATTGTATGTGTACCAAAATGACTTGCAGAACATCCAGAAATTGCAACTAATTCTTAATTTTGTAACAATATCTTTCAGTAAAGCAATGATGAATGCTTTCAAAGACGTTTGTTTGGTAGACGGATGCAATCTATACTACGACATAATCTTTGACTTAAGTGACTTTTACATCTCAATACAGTCCTTTACGAATTCCAAATCTGAACCAAAATCTGTCATTCTACTTTCCTGTATGATTCATTACAACAGAAGTGCAGCAGTACATGAAGAATTATTTGAATGTGTTACACAAAAATGTGCGGAATTCAAACTAATCCACATTATATCTGACAGAGGAAAACAAATCACAACAGCTCTACAGAAAGTATTAGCAAATTGTAACCACTTCTATTGCTGGAATCACATTCAATACAACATGAAGAACTGGGTTCGTAAACAGAGAAAAGGCACCACAAAGGATGAAAAATTCTGTTACCAATGTGAGGGAACTTTTGGATAACAACAATGAGGATAAATTTGAAGATAAATATAAAATTTAGTATCAACCGAAGCATTAATTTCAAAAGCTACTTTGACAAGAAAAATTGGCTTCTGAGGAAATGCTAAAGGAAATGCTAAATGGGTATTGATGGAAGTAAATGAGTATATTTTAAGATGTTGAGTCATAATGACTCCTGGAAGGCACTCAACTCTGTATTAAAGAAATTTCTAAACAAAAACGAGTGAATCGGTCAGTTTTTGCTCTGTCCGTTAGACTTGTTTTACCAGAGAGAAATCTTAAGAAGAAAATGTGAAATGGATAATATACGCAAGAGAAAAAATATATATCATTCTGTTCCTGATCAAATTGTCTTTCTTCATAATAATTTGCGAGTAGATGAAATACCTTGTTTTTCAAAGAAGTGATTTGAACATGAGATAAAATGTAAATCAAGAAAACAATATCATTACTTTTACATTAGGAAACAGTTACTGCTGTAGGGAAGTGTAAAATACATACCAGAAGAACAATGTTCTATTGTACCCCCCCCCCCCCAATGATAAAAAATACATGGAAGCACTTTACCCTACAGAAAAGTGTAGTTGTAGCATGAAGAAAAACTATCATCACATTCGAGCCGTAACACTCTTAATTGGTGATAATGAATGGAAAGATAAGCGAATGAAGTTAAGTAGTTTAAAGAAACGTAAACGTGGGTACAAAGCAGGAAGGAAAAATGTCCGGCATCATTAACGCTTGTGGAACCAGCTGAAGACTCAAAGGTGATCAGCTATTCTAAATCCTCAGAAGAGTATTTAGTCTTCAGTGTGCCTACCACCGTTGCAGATAAATCAATAATTAAATGGAGATGCTTTGTACAAGATGCTTCGTTCAACAAAATGCTATGGTTTATATTGCTGGAAACTTTGTATACAAAATATCAGCGATTACGAAGAAATGCACTACTTGTCTCCAGTTAATAACTGGCCTTAAAGAAGACTTATTATCATCCAGTTTACCCATCAGATTTAAGAAATATACAGGGTGTAAACTTCAGTGCCAGTCGCTTAATCTTGTGCAAACCGAAGAACACTTTGCAACGAGGGTACGTGGGGCGGACATCAGTTTTAGTAGGTCTGGTGTTGGTAAGATATTGTATGGAGCCTTGTCGCAGATTGATATTCCATTGCTTGACTAACACCATATCAAGTAGTATTTGATAGGTCCTTTTGTAAAATTATAATTTCTAAGAAAGTTAAAAAGATCAACGATACTATTAAGATTGCACATTCCATGGTGATGCGGCAATCTAAACAATTAAAACATGTCAGACATATGTAAAACATCAGACACCTGCGATTTTATTATTATTTTAGTGTCAATGTGATTTTAAGTGCCATTATTTTTGTTTATGTGAGTACCATGTCTTATACTCAGAGATTTTATTACCTTCGCTGGTTTGCGAAGGTTGTGCCTAATGCTCGTCTTGAAATTGTTGTAAAACAATTGGGTGCTTTTCCAACTGTGTGTCAGATCTTAACTGGTTTAGTGTTGACTGGTTTATGGTTGTAAGTAATGTTACTGTTTAGCATGGATTTTTACATATTACCGAGCGATTACCTAGAATGACTGTTGTGGAACTTGTTTCCAGTTTGCTACCTTACCTTGACTACAGATTCAGTTTCATGCAGTAAAAAAAAAAAAAAAGTATTCCCCTTTCTTGTTATGCAACCCATAAGACATTTTCAGATTGCATATCCAGCTGCATTATAATAACTTTGCAGAATAAACATACTGTGCTTAATGTTTCAAATGTCTAATGAATAAAACATTATTCTTGAAGGAAAATGTCATTAATATTAAAAGATTATCAACAAACTAAAATATCTTAATAACGACGGTTTTCAAATCAAATTTCACTTTGTAAATACCGATTTTTCACCACTGTGCATTAATTTTATATTTCTAGTTTATATTTTATCACGTTACTTCGCGATATAATTACATTAAACATGTCTTCCATGTTTCATATTATTAAAACCTAATGTGATCTACAGTTTTTCTAATTCATTATTTATTTGATTTTTTGAGTATTGAGTAGGGGGGAGTAATGGGGACGTCAGCAACGAGGCTATATGTCCCCGTCACGATTAAGAACGTTGCTCAGGACTGCAAGAGTAAAAGAAATAAATGCTAAAACGAATACAGGTCAACTGAACGAAAACGCTGCTAAAAAATCTAAAATAATAAATAAGATAAAATATTGTCAACTTATACTGTATGTCGTGCCTAATATGCAGGGATGTACAATTTAATGACACAGTATTAGTTGCTTCTACCTACTATCTGGAGTAGATAGGAATACATTAACACTACTATCTCCACCAACCTACTGCGTAGGGTTTTTATAGAACAACATGCGGAAGGTTATTAAATCAATTATACCTGAGACTGTTTTCGTTAGAGTATTCATTTATTAAATTATCTTTTTAAAGTAGAGTTTAATAGGATGTTGTGATGTAAGTTATTAGGTAAAACTATTAAATCACATTTCATAAATCTGTTGGTGAATTGGTCGACGTTAGAATATCAGAGATGTATAACATACCTCGATGAACTGGATTCGAACTTCTGGCTACGAAGTTCGTCTTCTAGGTTCTTCACAGTGGATGGATGTCCACTGGAAAAGTTGATGTCAACAGCTTAGTCCCAATAGCGATTCTCCTGAGACTGCTCTTTAGAGACTGATCCTCCTACGGGTCTCTCAGAACTGATCCTCAAATGTCTCTCCGGTGACTGATCCTAATTCAGTTAAACAATAGCTTTTTATCTTCGTGTCCATGATGACGAATTTGTTATTATTTCATTACAAATTCTGAAACTTTTACATCTCTGAGCCGAAATTGTGCTGAATCACAATTTCTGCGTTTTCTCTCATTGACCAAATTCTCCAGACAGCTTATGTCTGCGAAATTCACACTTTTACCTAATTTTGATAATGTGTACATGTTGACATAAATTTCTACAACGTTTTACATTTACTTCTTTCGTATTTGTTCATGATCTTATGACACTGCAGACTCGTGTCTATTACTTCAAGAAAACAACAACCATCAGCAATACGTAACATGATGTTATAATATGTCTGCAACTTAATTACAACAAATTAAATCATAAACAAACATTTTTACTATTTCCTTTTGAAGCCAATTAATGAGATTGAATAAATTTAGATCTTAAAATCTTCCAGAATTTTGGCGTACCGTGACACGTACCGTGACAATATATAACGATAATAATATACATAGAAAAAAACAATAAAATCTCAGAGAAGATATAAACATTTCGCAGCGATAAAACACTAACAACAAACTAAAAATCCTCAGAGAGCATGAGCAACCCCAGATACGAAAATAAACTTAAGTACCCGATCAACAATCGTATTAGAATCCCCCAAGACACGGGTAAGTAGAGAAGGCAGTCCGTAACGCTCTCTGAGATCTGAATATTCAGAACATTCAACAAGAATATGCTGAATACTCAGGGGGACAATACACTCTTCACAGTACGGACGGATCACACCACGTAACAAATAGCTATGTGTGAGATGAGAGTGTCCGATACGCAGACGCGCCAGGAGCACTTCATCTCGGCGACGGGAACAAGACGTACGCCACTCTCTTAGTACCGGCTTAACTGCATGTAATTTAGTCTCAAGGGCCTGGTCCCAACTCCCTTCCTAGTGACAGCGCATCCAAGAGTAAAAATGGTTCTGAAGATCGGAGCAAGGAAGGCTATGCTCCAGTGCCACCCCAGCCAAAGAGGCGTTCGTTTCCCCGGATGCCGACATGACCCGGCACCCAGCAGACAACGACGACACAACCCTGTTGCTGCAATTGATGGCATCTCACGAGAATGTCCTGCACTAGAGAGTTCATACTTAAGACATTCTGTAGACTCAAAATCACGCTCTGAGAATCAGTGCAAACAAGCACACGACGGAGTGAAAGTGAGAGCATGGTCTAAGGCAGCTTAACTGCAGTCAATTCAGCAGTGAACACGGAACACAGGCAATGCAAAAGAAATTCTGAGCTACCCTTGTCGGTTACAAAGGCTCAGCCTACAGAATCCCCATCCTTAGAACCGTCCGTAAAGGACACATTAAAATCGGAGTACTGATCTAAACGTGCGGCAAACTCCTGCTGGTATACCTGGGAACTAGTCTGCTGTTTCGAATGCATATACAAACGTAAATCATGGCGAGGTAGACGAAGCAGCCATGGTGGAATAGCACAAAAGTGAACCAACGAAAGAGAGGGTACATACATCATGACGATACTTCTGTTCACCGAGTTCAGTTACGATCACAACACATAAGATCCAAAACCTATAATATTTGGATCAAAACAGAGCAAAGCAACATCGCACACATACAGTGGTACTGTCAATGTAAAGTAGGCGCATGGGTCGTCGGATGTTGTGCGCATATTGCTTCCGTACTATGGTTTCTGGCGCCACAATTCCACCGCAGTTAAGAAACCAAGCCTAGAATATACTCATACACTACAAGATGCCACCGCTGCAGGATGGTCCAGTGGCGATTCGGATGATGACAGCAAGCACGATGCCTAATCTGCAAACTGACTACAAGTGTCTCCAGCTGTCTGATTATTTTCTATGCTTGATTATTTCCGATGTAATATATTGGTCTCATAGTCGTAGTAGACTTCATTCTTCTTATTCTTGCCGTTAGTGTTCTATTACTATTGCTTTCTCGGATTACAACTCATGACATTAGTGGTTACGTTCCTTCATTAACACACGACTTACGTTCTTTGTTTATTTTTTTTTTTTTTTACCTCTCACTTATAGCGCTTTCCGTCAAAATATCTTTGTTTTCATATTTTTATGAGGTATACTATTGAGAACCATGCATTTCACATCTCGGGCCTGATAGGCGAAAAATTGCCCTTATTAGCCCACCTCCTTTTTATGTTCAATTGATTTACCAAGTCTTTGTAAATACCGATAGCGGAGAATATTCAAGTGTTACGTTATCGTAACGTTTTGAACGATCACTTACAATATATAAGTATTATATATTTATTTTCCTGCTCTTTAGTACGTGACAACTAGGTTTAATTTTTATTAATGGAGCAAAATTCTTTGCTTCTTTTCTGTAACTTTTTGTGCATGTAGGATTCTGCCTGTAAGTGCAATGATGAATTAGAAATGAAATGAAATCTTTAAGTTTTACGTCCCACGATTATGCCGGTTAGGCTAAAGGAGACGGTGATGATGAGAGACGAGTGAAATAGTGAAATGAAGAAAGTGGGAGGAAACGGGAGAACCCCGAGAAAACCCACGAGCACGGTGTTTGTCCACCACAAAGTTCACTTGGCGGGGGCTGGGATCGAACCCGGGACCCCAAGCACCAGAGGTGAACGCTCTACCACTGAGCCACCGCGCCCCCCAATGATAATTAGAATGTTTTGTTCGATTTTCTAATATGGTTCAGTATTTTAAACATTAGAGGACTCCACGAAATTACTTATATCGTTCATCATGATTAAATTAATTACAAGTTTTATTCTGTAGCAGCTCATTATAGTACTTCCACATGGAAACCCCCAAGATTTAAAACCCAAGGACGTGTGACACCCCACTCGAAAGTAACAAAATTTGAGCATCTGAAAGAATACAGTCAGAGAAGTGCTAAAATTGTGCATAGTACTACCCGTCAAAAAGACTTACATGAACTGACACTTTTAGAAGCTGAGCAGTTGTTAAGATTTGCTAAGGCAAAAGCTGAAAGAAAAGAGAATGACAAAGGAAACATTTTTTTTAAAGGAGGAGGAGAGAAATGAAATTGAAAATTTTAGAAAGTAATTTGAAGAATACTTTGTAAAATTCTGTTAATACTGTGTAAGAAATACACAAATTGATTTTCCTTGTGGTGTTTTCGTTTGACTTGAACTGTGTTCCATTTCTGTTACTTTAACTCGTTTTTGCCTTGCGTACCATATATGAAACGCATAATATAAACTTTTTTTTTTAAAAAAAAATAAGCGATTATGAAAGAAATTTCGTTAGGACTTGGTCACTTTATCATGCGACTTACTGCTTTGCGATGGCCACGGCATTTCAAAGTACACGTTTGATTTGTTTGTCTTATTGTGTTCGTATCTGCTGACAGCTAACGAAGAATGGATATGTATAAAAAGCAAGTATATTATGTGTTATGTCTAACACTGAAGGCACTTTGATACAAGTACGAATGATTGTATTTTTTGCCACATAAACATATTCTTTCCATAATAGCTTGTTTCCTGTTATAGTTTGTATTTGAATTTAGTGTTACATATATGACACGCTAGCCAATACACTGAAATATCCTCAAAATTCTCTTCACAAGAGCCAGAGTGTCCATGAGACTGCACAAATTCTAAAAAGGGAGGAATTTGATACCCATTCCGTCTACATAGAGTCACCCGCATCCAATGTAGATTCAGGTGAGGATTCAGTCGATGAAGATAGTGACGGATTGTTAGATAACCTGGGTCCACGACAGCAGCAAGCTAGGGCAGAAGCTGTTCTTCGAAATGTCCAGCTGAAGCACAGCTTCTACTCTTCCGGTTTTATTTCGACATATTGTTCACATTCATTGCCCTTCTATTTCATCTTTTTTTAAAAAACGTGGTTAGAGAGAAACTGCAACTGTTAGACTTCTCCAAAACTGTTACCTGAAATATTCCACAGCAAAGCTTAAGGAGATTGAAAAAAAAAAAAAAGAACATTACAAATATAAAAGTGGCAAAGAAAGTGGAATTTTTGCCTGTAAGTGGTTAGACAACTCAATAGTGTCCATTCCTTCTACATGCCATGCAGTGGAACCCGTATTATCTGCATTCAGATATTTCAAGGACGAGAAAGAGAAGATTGCTGTTACTCGACCAGGTCTGATAGGGAAGTACAATCAGTTCATAAGCAGTACAGACAGAATGGGGGGGAAATGATGCAAAATGTAGGATTCACATAAGAGGGGAAAATGGTGGCGGTCCATATTCATATAGATTCTGGACACTTCTGTTCAAACTTCCTAGGTCTTTTAAAGAAAAATTGGACATGACATGTCGCAGTTGAAATTTGAAAGATACATCGTGGAACGTTATCTTACTATTAATGCGTCATTTAAATGGTCCCTGAGCTACCCGGAAGCTCACTGGTAACCATCAGAGTAAAGACTGACAAAAGATACGATGGAAGGGATCACTTGCTGGCAGTGATCCCCGACAAGAAAAGTCGCCGTTATGCTGCAGAAAATGTAAAAGTTCCTGAGAATTGTGGGTGTGTAAGTAGGGTTACACGTATGTATTTAATATTTCGAGTCATTCCATACCAACTGATTCTTTTCGTTAGTGTCTGAACATTGCTAATTGTAAAACTATATTTTGTGCTTCAAATATTGATTTCTATTGGTTTGTGTGACATATACCAATATAACACGTCAAAATTGACTCTTCTGCTTAGCGTGCCATATATGCTACGGGCCATAAACCGCTCTAGGTGCATTGTCCATGACATTTTTCACTAAAAATATTAATTTGCATTTCTAAAGAAGTCGTTTACTCCAAATCTACAAATGTTCTTTGAAGAAAAATTTCAGACAGAGATGGGTTAATGGTAAAGGCCTCCTGTACCTGAAAATATAAAACTTCTTTCTGGTGTCAGGTATCGTAAATGATGGATATAAGAAAGCAGTGTTATATCCGAAAACTACATTCATTCGTTCATAGTTTTTAGAAAGGAAGTTCAAGAAATTTTGAGATGAGGTAATATTTACATAACTAATTTCTTTTTTTCTTTGCTTCATAATCTTTTAATCAGAAATTCAGTTTTAAGATGTATGTGAAAAACCACGAAAAGTGTGTTTTTAACTCTATTTATCTCGTGTACTCTCAGAAAGAGGTGGTTTACTAATAGGGATACGTTTTTGCGAACTATTTTCTGGAAAACGGCTGCAACGATTTTCTTTATACTCTTTGATAAATAAGTACATAATAGATCTACAATATGGCACAATATATTCTCAAAAAAGTCAGGAAATGGTACTTATCTTGATTAACTACTTACTTTCCGGAAACTTTTAACTATTTCATTCTTAAATATTTCATCAACAGGTATTAAGTCCATGCCTTAAGAGACGAACCGAGGGCAGGACGTCCTTCCGACTTTAACGAATACATTTTAAAGGCAATAATGGAACAAACTCTACGTCAGTCAACAAGAGATATCGCAGAAAGGTTGAATACATCACAATTTGTCATCACCTTGAGAAATTACGGAAGTCAGGAGTATGGGTACTTCACAATCTCAGCGAACGGAATAAATAACATTGCATGTTAATCACCAGAAGGTTGCTCTCGGATAAAAATTATGGTCTTATAGACACGATCATGACAGGTGATGAAAAGTGGGTTACGTATGAGAATACCGTCCGCAAAAGACAGTGGCCTGACAAAGATCAACTATCGTGATCCTCGTCTCGAGAGCTCTATTGAATTATAAATTGGTTTCATTTTCAGTTGCGCGTTTGTATTTATTATTATTACTATTACATTTGTGAATTATTTTCGTACTCTGTACGTGATTTATATTCTATTAATTGAGCGGTGGATTGTGGAATGTTTACAGCGAATCACAATCAAAAACCTTCCAGTGTGGGAATATTTTGTAAGAAAAAAAAGTACGCTAATAGTGTCACATTTAATTTGTGTAAACAAGATTTTAAATATTGAGGTAATACTACGAATATGAAGACACATTTAAGAAGAAGATACCCAACAACAGACTCGTCAATGAGACTACTTGAAGAAGTGGAGCAATTAATGGATACTGAGACATTAGAAGCATCACTGTGCAACCATCAACACCATTTAAAGTGCAACCTTCAACAACATGTACATCAACTGTTATGGTACAATTACAGCAGTCAGTAAGCAATTAATCGCGTTTGCGTTAATTGGTACTTTCTGCTTCAACAAGAGGAAACGAATTGTCCGAAGAACAGATCATGCAAATTGACACGGAGTTGGTGAAAATGATCACTAAAGACTATGAACCACTTTCTATTATGGAAAGAGCGTTCTTTTTGGTATATTCCAAAGAACTCGAACCTAGATACAATTCTTCCAGTAGCAAAACACTAACTACACAAGTACTACCACGCGTATATAAAGAAGTGAAAAGTGAAGTGCAACCACGCGTATATAAAGAAGTGAAAAGTGAAGTGCAGAGTGTCGCAACTGCCGTGCAACATACTGCCATTATTACGAACATATGAACGTCAGATAACACAAAATTATTTTTCACTTCTGCTCACTGCATACACAGTCAAAAAATAAAATCTTTTGTCTCAGGAACAAAAGAACTGCAAGAAAGAAATACAAAGGCGACTATCGCTAACTTAAGTTTAAATGAGTGGGGTATATGCGATAAAGTGGTAGCCAATGTCACAGGCAATGGTTCTAACAAGTTCAGTGCCGTGAAAGACAGCTTAAAGGCATTGCATATTCCGTATGTAGCACACACGCTTAATCTAGTAGCTACCGAGTGTATAGCCGCAACGTTTGAAAATCTAGTCAGTAAGTGTAGGGCCCTTGTTACATATTTCAAAGTTGTGTTGTTATAGAAAAGCTTCTTAGCGTTTAGAGCACCTTCAGACACGCTGAATTAAAACTAAATCAAGACGCTGCAGCAAAGTGAAACTGCACCTTAATATTGTTAGAAAGACTGCTGGTAATGAGAAAGTCATTGTCTCTTGCTCGTCTGTCTTTGTCCCTAGACCCCAGGGCAATTGATGCCACGGAGTGGAGTATAATAATTGATTGCATTCCACTCCTTAAACCACTAGAACTGATGACTGTCGAGTTATCTGGGTATTCTTATCCAACGTTATCAATGGTTGTTTCCTCATACGAGGAGTGCAGCACACTAGCAAGAACATAAAAAATAGATGAAGGCAAACGTCTACAGGCATTTCTGTCTGATAGCATGCTGCGAGGTTGGGATCGATGGAGACATGTAAAACTGCAGCAATTGCTACATATTTAGATCCACGATTCAAAAAGGCAGCGTTTGGCATAGAACAAAATGCTAAGTCTGCATACAAGTGGCAAAGTAAAGAACGTATCTCACTGTGTGAAGAAGCAGATTCAGTAAATGAATCAACAGCAGCAAAGTACGTCGCACTGCAGGAGACGGAAGCTACCGATTCCAGTTCAATTTGAGTTCAATTTGATAAAGTGGATCATCTGAAAACCAAGTCAGTAGTAAACAGCAGTGCAAGCATAATTCTCCAACAATATTTAGGAACGCCCTACATTGACAGAAAAAGTGACCCTATTGTTTCCTGAGGAAAACAAAAGCAAACTCTTCCAGAACTGACAGAAATGGCCTCCAAATATTTGCGTATCCCTGCCATTTTTGTTCCATCGGAAAGAATATTCTCCTTCGCTGGATACATTCTTAACGACAGAAGAAACCGAGTTGGATCCAAAACATTGGATATACTGGTTTTCTTATGCATCAATCCGTCGTGAAGACAAAGGTCGTGAGATCATCTCAATAAAAGGTATCTGATCATTTTAATAAAGTTATAATAGGTAAGTTAAATTATATATTTTTTATGAACAACATTTTAGTGCCAAGAGAAGTGTTATGGAATGATACACTTTTACATCTAATTTTGGTTGGTCGCTTTCAGTGCTGTAATGCAGTCTTGGTATTTCTCCTTTAGACATTAGTACGTGCTTGGCATTAAGTTTCGCAACTAGTTTTATACATTACGGATTACAAACGGAAAAATGCTTTCTTCTTGCTTATACCTTTCTAAAATATGAGAGAGTATGCTATTAGTAATTAATGCGCATTATTATTATTGTTGTTATTTCACAAGATTTATTATACATGAATTGAGTAGTAAGCCTAGTAAAATTTTGAAAATATGAGCAACTCTCTCTGGAAAGAATTACACTGGATTTATTATAAACACATTACAATTAATAGAAATCAATTAAAATTCCGAGCAATATGAAATTTGCAACTTCTCAGTAATAATGTCGCTCCAGGGACAGAAATGACGATTATTGCTTTATTTTAATGTACCACTCAACATTCACCAAGTGTGACTGAGCGAAATCACTGAGTATGGTCGGACTAGTATTCTTATACTGGTTTGTCTTATAACGATACAATCACGCTTTCATGGGCCCCGCATGTGTGATACTTCTTTCAATGTTGCAGCAGTTAAAACTACGTGCAAATAACACGAATTACTAGTTTTTTTGACAGAAGGGGGTATCGTAAAGTCAAAGTAGTTTTGCAATTTTATTAAAGGGTATTATTAAAGTTTTAAAGTTTAAAATGAGTGCTCAACGATTCTTTTTAATTTGAAAAGAAAATTGATTTGAAGGGGTAAGACCACACAATTGGGGAGGTCTGGCAGAATCCAAGATAATTTTAAATTCAGTGAAAGAACAATTAAGGTGCAGTTGTGAATAAAAATGAATCATTCACGCAATTTGAGATAAAGTGGAAACCTTTCAAATACAGTATCAGTACCCATAAAGGCATGTTAATAGTAATTTTCATGGCAATAAATAACCAGATTGCTTTGATAGTGAGTAAGCATTTACAGTGAACAAATAATGCGATGCTCTTTTCGTATTTCTCTACAGACATATCTCGTGTTATATTGCCAGTTTTGCACGCTAATTAATGCTGAGCAAGTAATAGCGAGTTAAGTGTGGTTAATTAAAGACCGCTTACATTCTTCCGTTTTTCATTGTTAACAGAAAAAAAGAAAATTTTCTGAGAGAAAAAAAAAACAACAATTATTCCCTCATTCATTTACAGGCCTTCGGAGAAGAGGTGGATTCATGATAATGCTTTTTAAATTTCCAAATACTGGATTAGTAGGCATGTGAGATAAATAAAAGATATCTCCTGTGCAACACGCATACGCTTAAGATATTCTCGACCTACAGTACGAAGTGAGGTGAGGTGGACAGTCTCACTCCCGACCGCCTTTACCTTCGCAAGGTGTCCACGAATACCAAGGCGACAGCGCGACGCTGGAACTTGTGCACTTCAGAGCGCCAGTCATAAGAACTGCGAGAAAATCTGCTGTATCCTGGCTGGAATATGAACTCGGGCCGTTTGATTCGTAGTAAGACGTAGAAATAAATATACAATGTGTGTGTTGAGGAAGGTAGATGTAAAGGTCATCATAAGAATCGTTCGCTTGGACTAAAATAGGAAGTAATGTTGAAATGTAAAAGAGGCATAATGCTTGTATATGAAAAAGAAGAAGTATCGAGTAATATTAGTACGGATTTTAAAATATATTAATGTAAAATTGAGTTATTTGGTATAATATTTAGCGCACTTTTAACATTAGCAATAAAAAAGTAGGATTGTGAATACACGAACGGGATTTTCCTCTTTGCATTTATAGGGTTGTAGAGTTAGAAGAAATCGCAATTATGTTGTTTTTCTTTTAGTGTTGTAGTAAAAGAGTATTTTTTAAAAAAATGTTAAATGGGTTAAATTATATATGACGTGGTTTGCTTAAAAATACGAACAAGTTAGCGTGTGTATGTGTGTGTTATAACCAAGATTAGATGGCAAATATCTAGTTACTTCATCGCTTTCAATGAAAACTTATATTCTCTCTTTCTCTTTCTCTCTCTCTCTCTCTCCCTCTTTCTTTTGCTCTCTTTTTATTGAAGAATAATATAATAAGCTTTTTTAACTAACTTTTCAATTCATTTCAGCAAATTGGTAATCTAGACGTAATTTTGTTATTCAAATTTCAAATACGTATATTGCATATCAATAAATAAGGTAACATGTGTTGTTAAGATAAAAGATAAAGTTTACAAGTTCTCGATTACTTTTTTTCAAGTATGTTAATATATTTTATTGGTCTCCAACATTGATGGAGGTCATTATGGGTATTAATATATTTATAAGGTTGTAATAGAAGAAATTTTTCACGTAGAAAGTTTTCAATATCGTAAGAAATAGTCTGGTTCTATTCATACTGCTTAAATTATCTAAATTATACCATAAATGTAATGTCCCTAAATGGTACTTTTAAAGGAATTTAGTAAATTTTGTCACTTGTTAGTCCATTGCGTTGATTTTATACAATGTTCTTTTGCTGTCAAGTGGAAACATATTCTCTGACTTCTATCTTTGATCTGTGGGATACGTGGCGTCCTCATAAGTTCAAATGTCTTTTGTGTATCTTCAGTCTAGTCTTTTAGGATTTACCCAGTTCGCATAAAGTGTTTTATCCCCGCATGTTGAGAGTCAGTGTTCGCCATTATATATTCTATGTATTTGTTTGGTAAAACTTTCAGTTGACATATTGTGTATTATAGGTTTCTCAATTTGTTCCATTCCTCTCTTCACATAATCTTAGTTTACTCTTTGGCTATTTAAATAATTAAATATCTTTTCGCTTATACAATTTTTCTGTTTGATATTAATTTTGATTCTAGAGATCTTCATAGGAAGAAGCTATTTAAGAAGTCTATTTATTAATTACTGATATCGTAAGTATTCTAATCTGTTTTGTTTTGCAGGAGCAGCGCATAACCATCAAAGTCATAGATTCAGTGGTAGAGCGTTCACCTCTGGTGCATGGGTCCCTGGTTCGATTCAGCTTATTAACATTTACCACAACGCTTAAGAGAAGTATCATTTTGATTTCTGACTGTTTCCCACTTCTGTTCTAGAATTTCCCTTGTCAATTTTCTTCTCGTCAGCCTTTGTACTTTCAAACGAATTAGCACTAAATGATATTGCAGCTAAAGCAGAAAAATTGTTGCAAAAAGAGCCAAAATTAAGCCCCAAATCTTCAAAGGAAGAAAATTTTCTCTGGTATCAAATTTCTGCCTTAATGAAACCAAAATACACAATCCGAGGACGGCTATTGAGAATAAGCTTTCCCTTGAAAAATGAATAAAACGTAAACCTCAATCTTCAAAATGAAATAAACAATTAATAGATGTCAAAATTATAGACTATGAAAAAGGAAGCAAAACAAAAAACTGACAGGCTATCATTGTGAACAGGAAAAAAGGGACAGTGGAACAGCTCTCGAAAAAGAAGCATAGTTGGAATGAAGACTGGTTATACGTATGTGGGGGAAGAAAACAATAGTACTATCTTAAAGAAATGTAGTAACGATACAAGTTACCCTTGAAGTCTTTCTTTCCAGATCAGAAGGGAATAGTGGTTCAGATCAGTTCCCTTTGTAGTAAGTACTACAAACAAATTAAAATTGAAAAATAGAAAATCTGATTTATTTTTCGACAAATTTCACAAATGTAAATGATGAATACTGATATTTCTATTTCATAGAATAAGTAACAGTAGGAACTTATGCAAATAATATTTGCAAACGAATTCAAAAAGCTTGCAAGAACATTTGGGAACTGTCAGTTTGTGATTAAAACTCTATCCATAACCATGACACTCCATTCCCTGTTTTTGAATTTAAAGAATATACTAACGATAATAGAGCTGTTTACAGGACAATTGAGAGAGGTAGTCTACGGAGTAAACTGCAGATAACTGAGTGAGTGATACTCCTACCACAGTCCGAGAGAAATTATTTAGAACAGACAGGCATTTTCAGCGCTGGAAATTTGACACCAATTCCTACAAAACATGTATTAAAGAAAATCGGACACGATTATGATTAGAAATTAGATTTCTGATCTTTCGCTATCTACGGCCATGTTGCGCCTCACGTATAACGTCCCTCAGCCATCACACTAACCGAGAAGGGGAAGAAAGATTGTAGAAGGAAGGGGCCTAAGACTTGCATGTTAGATACTGTCCCGACATTACTCTAGTGTAAATTAGGACAACCTCACTCAGAAACACTTGATTGACAAACACTTTACAATTTTTCGTACGAGTGCCCCAACGGGGAATCGAACTTAGGACTATTCCCACCAAAATCAGACACGAAGAACTTGTTAAAAACGATAAACATCGAGATATATTTTTATATATCGTTGAAACATAGCAAGATTTACTCCCTTTCGCAAAGGACTGTCACCCTAAAAATACCGTACATTGAAGGCATGTGGTCAGTAGTTGGAAAGCTAAACTGGTATAAAAGTAAAAATTATTGTTATTATGCTGCTGTTTACCAACGAGTGGCTAAGGAGTTATCAATACCACTTGCCGAGTACATTTCCACTGAACACACTATTATTTTCTCGCAAACGTACATAGGGTGTATGTAAGTGTGTAAAGGAGATATCTCTAATAGAAATTCATTTTAGTTTCGTAATGATAAACTCTGTAATAAAAACATATAAAAGCGAAAGTTTAGTAGCATTCTAATGAGATCCTTGGAAACATGCATTGATAATGCTGAATTTAGAGGGAATATGCATGTATCACATGCATTGTCAATGCACATAAGCTGCAAAATGTATCAAAACGTACAATTAAGTTACTGACTGCAGTACTAAGAAACCTGCAGAAGTATATAAAAATACAAGATTGCACTAAGCTTTTTCAAGATTGTTTAACGGTTTTGTATTCAAAATACAGGACAAATGCATGCGTTTCATCTGCATTAATACGACTAAACAATAAAGAAGAAAGCATTTCATTAACAGAAACATTTAATGGTAGAAAGGGAAGTTGATATGAAGGATATTCTAAGTGAAAAATCACCTTTTTACCATCACTTTTGGCTTATATGTCAGAAAGTGTTAAAACAAAATTGGTCGAAAAAGATATGATGAACAGATACAAAATGAATTTTATTCGAACACAGCATCAGAAATTTTATGCCATTCATACTTCTAAGGAGCGTATTAATATTGAGCAAACAGAAACAACTACTTGTAAAAGAAAACGTCCCTCTAGCAATTCTTTAGTTGAGGGCTACGTGCAGTACGTGAGAAACCATCTGTTGCAAATAGACTTTGGAGAAAGCCTGAACGATTTATTCGGAAATTCTGGACCCCCTCTATGTAGAAACCGTCATTGTCTGGGAGGGGTGTACCTGAGAGGGCGGCTTCATTGTCACCCCTCATCTGCACGTTATTGCATGCCCTTTCAGCCGCAAATACCGTTACCGGACTTTGTGGTGGTGGATGGTGGGAGTCAGTGGTTGGTAAGAGTCGGGAAGCAGAAGCTCTAATGCATGACTTCCTCAATTCAAGGAGGGCGTGCACCCACTCGGCGTGCTGTTGTGTTCGTCCACTATTTGTGTTTTCCGGTGTGTTGAGTCTTTGAGAAAATAAAAACAAATCATAAAATTGAAAAGCAAAAAATATAAAAAATCAGAATTTTTTTTATTTGTTTTCTGGGCTAGTGGAAAATCTATCTTTTAGTTGGCAACGTTCTCTCTTTTCCTTTCACATTTTCCTTTCCGGTGACCACGCGTTTCTGTCGATGGGAATGGTTTGTTGCACTCCCATTCCCCTTGACCGCGTCGGTCCCACGCTGATCCTAAGGTTGTAGACGTGCTAAGAGGATTGCCAGGGGGTAGCGTAAGTTATTCCCGCTAGCGCCCACATGTGTGTTTACATCCCTTTCTTATTTATAAATGTTCAATTAAAAAAAAAAAACATTTTATGGGTACCAAATCAAACGGGTCCGGGCTCACCCTCTCGTAAAAAGTCCGAAAATAGCGAGAGTGAAACATTTAACCCTGCAACAGAGAGTGTGGAAAAGGACAAGTATCGTGACTCTTGTATAGCGGTATCATGTAATTAAAGATAGAGAGTCAGATAGTGCCAGTGCTGAAACTAATCGTCCAAGTGCTACTTTCGTTATTCATAGTTATTACGCATAACGCCGGACAGGTTAAAGATAGTAAGAAACTACGAAATGGCACAACTGATGGACACCTTCGACGAGCGGCAAACCGCAAAGCTCTTTAAATTGACTGCAATTGGACCAGTGAAACTTACAGTGGAACCCCATCGTCTGCTGAACGACTCCCTCGCGGCGTGATATCATGTTAGGACCTCCTAAACGCCACTGACGAGAAGATTGAATTGCAGCTTGCAGATCAACACGTTGTAGACGTTGCTCGAATTAAGTGTAAGAAGCCACGTGAACTATTTGAAACACAGTCACTGATTCATTCTTACAGTTTGCCCACGCTTCCCGAATACGTCAAGGCTGGTTATTACCGACTTAAAGTCCGTCCGTATATTCTCAGTCCCCTGCGCTGCTTTAAATGTTAGTATTTCGGGCACACCAGCACGTCGTGTAATGCGAATGCTGCTCTTTGTGCTAATTGTGGCCATAGTAGTCATGGTACGGAACCCTGTAAAGCGACCAAGCCCTTTTGTGTTAATTCCAAGGGACAGCATTCTGCTTGGTCCCGGGACTGTCCAGCCTTTCAACGGGAGAAACGTTTCCGGGAGTTAATGGTTGACGAGAAGCTCTCTGCTGCTGATGCTAAGCGTCATTTAAAGGAAAGCATTCCGTCTTCGCTTTGTGTGACGTTTGCTACGTTTGCAGCTACTCCTCACAACCCAGACGGACCTCGTCCCTGAGAATCGTTCTCCTCCAAAAACCCCAGTTGCCTCTACAAGCGAACCTGTGAAACGCCACGTGTTTCTGTTAGTAGTGGTCTTCGGCGTACTCCTTCCCTTCGCCGATCACCCTATATCACTGGCTTTAAACTTAGCCAGCATACCCGCCGGCTTAACAATTCGGTTTTCTCTTCAAAGAGAGCAAAATCTACTCCGGTTCGCAAGCCACCTGCAGCTTCTCTGAAAGCTGACATTGTGGAAGACGAATGGATACGGAGTAGACTGTGATGAGCCCCAGCGGGAAGGTTCCCTTAAAACGTTGATCTCTTCTACTATGGTACTTCTGCAATGGAACCTTAGTGGCTTCTGTAGTCACCTTGAAGAATTGAAACCAGTCATTCCTGACCATTCACCTATTTTTGTCTGTTTGCAGGAAACACATTCCAGGCCTACCCAGTCCTCCAATCTTCTGGGTACAGTACGCATAAATGTGATAAGCCTGATGCTGGTCGCGCTGCTGGCGGCGTGGCCGTATGTAGCACCGACTCATACAAGTGAATTGGCGGTCGAAGTGGACATATTGAGATTTCTCGGTGGAAAATCGAAAGCCTGTCTCTTTCGAACAGCATACAAAACGATTGAGTCATTTGAAGCTGTTGAGTAATGCCGTGAAGGTGGCGGGAGCAACAGAAAATGACAAGATCGTCAACACAAAGCAGACCGGCCACAGGAGCCTGGATCTGCAAAAGAACACGACGACAGCAAACAGGGTGACGCTAAGGACTCAACCTTATGGAACACACCATTTTCTTGAACAAAACGCTCTGAAAGACTAGATTTCATACACACTCAAAAACGGCGATCATGAATGAAGTAAGCCATATGTATACAAAGACCCGACATATAACTGTTTTAAGCTGTAACACTATGTTGTGTCATACGCCTTCTCTAAGTCGAAAAATATTGCTACAAGATGTTCGCCGTTAAGAAAGCCGTCTTGAATTTGACCCTCAATTCAGAAAATTGTGAAAAATTCAATGGATACAAAGAATATTAACTCTTTGTAATTAATCCAAATAATACTAAGATAACAACTACAATAAATAGGTGTTAGAAATTCCAATTGATTTGCTTTAATTTAAATAAATGAAAGGTAATAATGAATACCTGTAGTATCATGTATTTGTAGGTGTGTATTCGGTTGAAAAATCGTTACAAACTCAATGGATATCAAAAGTAAAGAAGACGAATAAAATATATCATTAACTGAAGGAAAAAAAAAGAATGCCCGATTCGCTCACGAAATGTATACAAAATTCCAAAACACCTTCGAAACATTTCTTGTTTTCTGTGGACTCCAGGAATGAACATCAGGTATTCCTTATCTCAAATTTCAAATAAGCATAAAACGCAATGTAAACATTACGACATGGATGGACATGCCTCAGGAATTTTACAGCTTGATTAGCATTTGGTGCTAGTACACAAAATGTGAAAATGAAGCAAGCAATATTTATCGACTCTGAGAAAGGGAAAGAAAGAAAACCAGGGGACACGACCGAAGTTGGGCGAACAAAACAAGACCCTACAACACAAGATCCATGTTCGAAATTTAGTCCATTGAATTTTACGATGGAACCTTGGTCATTGTTTGAAAAATGGTTGTTATCTATTGATGAAGGTTCTATAACAGGAACGAAAAATGGAGAGCAGCATATAAGACAAGTAAAACAGAGATACTTGAAATATCTAAGTTTCTTCAGTAATAGAAATTTCAATAGAGATTAGTACCTCCAAATTAAGAAAGTATTTTTTTAGAAATCTGAAAGAAGAGAAATCAGGAATTCTTCTGTTTTACACGGGTTCGCTGAAAACTTAAAATTCTTATGCCTAACGAAGAAACGAAGTACACAAGAATGAGAACTGAACATATATAGAATAAATACATTCAGAAATAGACATTAACTGAAATCCCAAGAGATTTCAGTTTGCACTGGAAGAAGGAAAAAATACCATAACGTCAAAGAGCTGTCTATATTTGGAAACAGTGAACTAACTAAAACCGCTCAATTATGTCCAAGAGATGCAAGTACAAGTAGCGCGCTGTCAGTGAAAGAACATTCAGTAGCTAGAAACTACCTACCAATGTATATTTTATTAAAGAGCGTACAAAGACCTGCTGTAATTCTGAACATGACAATTCACGAATTCAAAAGCGGTTTATTTTTAGAAACCACACCTCCAGCAAATGAAGTCAACAATGCGAGAAAACGATAGTGTATGTGATTCCAGTGTATCAATACCAGACTGCTGCGACGAGAGGACCTACAAACACACGGATGAATTAAGGGAAAAAACATTGCTTTTTAAACTACATAAAACATATAAGACCGTTCTTAAACCCGAATCACCAATACGTTTTCGTAACAGAAAGTGAAAAGGAATTTACAGTAAGTCAGTTTTCACACTGCATACAATGAGCATGGAAATCTACTGGTTATAAAACTAATATAACATCTAGGATATTCCGAAAAAGAGCAGTTAGTATGGTACATTCAAACCTCCTCCAATCAGAGGAATGTTAACGGGGTTAATGATTCACTGTATAAGTATCTTTGAGAATACATATAAATTAGCTGCTCAAGCACAAGAGTGTGCTAATCCTCAATTACGCTTGGAGATTTATTTCGGAAAAAACAGTCGTACTAGATGTGAAGGAAACGTCGACATCCTTACAGAGAGCAGCACACAAACTGCCACGAAAAATGATACAGAGCTGAAACAACTTTCTCTAAGAAAAGACACTTCTTTACTGATAGTGAGATAGAATAAGTATCAGTATATGAAACATCGAAAACGGATAGATAGAATAGGGGGTATAATGGGGACGTCAGCAACGAGGCTATATGTCCCCGTCACGATAAACAGGGTTGCTCAAAATTGTAAAAAAAGAACAGGTTAAAAATAAAAGTGTTCAAGGAACCAAAGCGCTGCTAAATAAGAAAACGAAAAGCAAAACAAAAAACGAGAATAAAAGAATAAATAAGATAAAATAGATAACAATAACAATATATAGAAAACAATAAAACGTGACAGAAATATAAAAATTTAGCAGCTATAAAATAGTAGCAACACACTAAAAGATCTCAGAGAACGTGAGCAACCCCACAAGCTTTAACAAAATCAAATACCCGGCTAACCATATCATTGTCATCCCCCAAGGCACGGGTAAGAATACAAGGTAGTCGATAACGTTCTCTGAGATCTGAGTATTCAGGACATTCAACGAGAATATGCTGAATACTCAGGGGGACAATACACTCTTCACAGTACGGACGGTCCATACCACGCAGAAGATAACCATGCGTTAGATGAGAGTGTCCGATACGCAAGCGCGCCAGGAGCACTTCATCTCTGCGATTCAAGCGTGAAGACGTTCGCCAATTACCTAGAAGGGGCTTAACGGCGTGAAGTTTATTTTCATTTGCCTGGTCCCAAACTACTTGCCAGTGAGTGCGCATCAAGCTGGAAAAATGACAACAAAGATCAGAGCACGGTAGGCTATGCTCCAAAGCAACCCCAGCTAAGGCGGCGTGCTTGGCAGCTGTGTCAGCACGTTCGTTTCCCCGAATGCCGACATGACCCGGCACCCAGCAGACAACGACGACACAACCCTGTAGCTGTAATTGATGGCACCTCACGAGAATGTCCTGAACGAGAGAGTGCGTAGTAAAGACATTCTGTAAGCTCAGAACGACGGACTGTGAGTCGGTGCAGATAAGCACACGACGTAATGAAAGCGTTAAGGCATGGTCCAAGGCAAGTTGAATTGCAGTCAATTCAGCAGTGAACACGGAACACAGGCGATGCAAATGGAATTCTGAGCTGCCCTCGTCCGTGACAAAGGCACAGCCTACAGAATCCCCATCCTTAGAACCGTCCGTAAAGAACACATTAAAATCGGGGTACTGATCTAACAGTGCGGCAAACTCCTGCTGATACACCTGGGAACTAGTCTGCTGTTTGGAATGGAGAGATAAACGTAAATCGTAGCGAGGTAGACGAAGAACCCACGGTGGAATAGCACAAAAGTGAACCAATGAAAGAGAGGGCCACACAAAATCGTCGCCAAGGAAACTCTCACACGCACGGATGTACCAGGGACGTGTAGTGCGTGGACGTGCAGCATAGCGCTCGTAAATCCGACCACCACGGAGACATGGTCGACACGGGTGGTGTGGAATACAACGCACATTTGCAGAATAATGAAGAAGTAGTCTGTTGCGACGATGCGCTAACTAAGGTTCATTGGCTTCAACATACAGACTGGCAACGGGACTAGTTCGATAGGCACCAGTAGCAAGACGAATACCCAGGTGATGCACTGTGTCAAGTTGGCGTAACAGAGAATCACGAGCAGAACCATAGACAGTACAACCATAGTCTAACTTGGACCGGATTAGACTACGGTACAAACGAAGCAGAACAGTACGATCAGCACCCCACGTGCGGTGGGAAAGGACACGAAGGAGATTCAGAGCTCGAAGACAAGAATATTTAAGATTCCATATATGTGGTGCCCACGACAAGCGACGGTCAAACACCAGACCCAAGAAACGGACTGTAGCAACGAATGACAAACGGGTGCCATCGAGGTACAAGTCCGGGTCAACAACGCACGTACGCTGCCGGCAGAAGTGAACACATTGGGATTTCTCGGTCGAAAAGCGAAATCCAGTCTCATTCGAAAGCGAAATCCAGTGGGCCATATGCCCACGAAGACCCCAGTCATATAATTGTTTTAAGATACCGTAACGCCAGGTGGTGTCATACGCCTTCTCTAAATCAAAAAATATAGCCACAAGATGTTCTCCGTTTAGGAAGGCGTCTTGAATTTGACCCTCAAGGTAGGCAAGGTTGTCAATAGTTGAACGAAAGCGACGAAAGCCACTTTGAAATTTGCTCAAAAGGGAATGCGATTCCAAATACCACACCAGGCGCTTATTGACCATTCGCTCCAAAAGCTTACAGACACAGCTCGTGAGAGCAATGGGTCTGTAGCTCGTGGGGCTAGTTGCGGCTTTCCCTGGCTTTAAGATAGGAAGAACCAGGGCCTCACACCAAGCAGGTGGAAAAAACTCCTCAACCCAGAGGCGATTATAAAGCTGCAATAATGCAAGCTGAGTATCGTGGGAGAGGTTGCGCAACATATCATACGAAATACGGTCAAGCCCGGGAGCGGTGTTGGACGATTCGCGGAGAGCAGATTCGAACTCAACGGGCGTGAAAGGAGCGTTATAATCCTCACTGTTGGCGGTACGGAAATTTAACTGGGTTCGCTCTAGCTGAGGACGTGAACGAGCAAAGGCTGGTGGGTAGTGATCCGACTCAGAGATACTGGCAAAGTGGTCTCCCAATATATTAGCGATCTCTGAGGAATTGGTCTCGAGAACACCATGCACGTTTAAAGCTTGTACATTAAGTGAAGGAGAAGAGTCGTTTAAGGAGCGAACCCGATGCCACACAGTAGACATAGGCGTGCGACAACTGAATGACGAAACGTAATTCGTCCAGCTGTGGCGCTTTGAGATTTTTACCAGACGTCGAGCACGAGCACGCAGAATGCGGAACTGCTGAAAATTTTCGTCCGTTGGATGACGATTAAAAGTGGCAAGAGCAAGCCGACGAGCCTGGATAGCCTCACGGAGTTCCGCAGACCACCAAGGAACACGCCGGCGAGAAACGTTGTCACCGCATTCTGGAATGGAACCATGAGCAGCATCAAGAACAGTCTGCCCAAAAGCCTCAGCCACAACAGCGACAGGGAGATCATCACGACAATGAAACTCACTGAGCTCACGGAACTTACGCCAGTCAGCACGCTTCAGATTGAAGCGGCGGAGAGGAAAAGGAGGTGTAACAGGGAGACCGTCAACAAATAACGGGAAGTGATCACTGCCACAAAGATCGGGATGCACTCTCCATGTCAATGAAGTCAAGAGACCAGCACTGCACATGGAGAGGTCGATACAAGAATATGTGCCATGGGCAGTGGAGAAATGAGTAGGACTGCCATCATTAAGGATAAGCAAGCCACTCTCCTCAAGAAATTCAGTGACCTCGCGGCCACGACCGTCAGTACGGACAGAACCCCACAGACGGTGATAGGCATTAAGGTCTCCTACAAGCAAGATTGGCGGCTCAAGTTGGTGGAAGAGCTGAAGCAGATCGGCGGTGGTAAAGGCTTCTGAGTGAGGAACGTACAAGGAACAAACTGTAAGCGGGCGGGAAAAGTATATTCGCACCGCAACGGCTTGCAGTCGGGATACAATGTGAATTAGCTGAGAATGAACAGAATCGGAGGCACAGACTGTCACGCCGCCAGCAACGTGGTCAGCGTCTTGCTTATCACATCTGTACATAGTGTATCCAGAAAGAAGGAAGGACTGGGTAGGCTTAAAATGGGTTTCTTGCAAGCAGACAACAACTGGCGAGTGGTCGGAGACCAGTTGTAGCAATTCCTCACGGTGACTACTAAAGCCATTCAGGTTCCACTGAAGAAGCGCCGTACTGAAATAAATCAACGTTTAAGGCGAACTTTCCCACGCGGTCCAATCACAGCCCACTCAGTATCCATGAGTTCGTCCTCCACCATGTCAGACTTCAGAGAAGCTGCAGGTGGCTTACGAACTGGAGTAGATTTTGGTCTCTTCGGAGAGAGAACCGTGTCGTTCAACCTGCGGATATGCTGGCTAAGTTTCAGGCCAGCCGTGTAAGGTGATCGGCGATGGGCTGGAGTACGCCGAAGACCACCACTAACAGTAACACGAGGAGTGTTCGGACGTTCGCGAGGCGTTACAGCTGGAGACTTGGGATGTTCGCTCGTTGTTGCAACGGGAGACTTAAGAAGTTCGCTCATCTTTGTGACTGGGATCTTCGAGTCAGAACTGTGCTTTGGGGCCAAGTCCGTTTGGGTGGAAACGTCAACGGTTTGTGTAGCTACCGATTTCCGAGAACTAGCAGCGACAGTAGCGAAGGGAACAGAAAGCGAGGAAGGAAGGCTTTCTTTCAATCGACGCTTCGCATCTGTAGCAGAAATCTTCTCTACAACCATGAGTTCCCGGATACGCTTCTCACGTTGAAAGGCTGGACAATCCCGAGACCAAGCAGAATGTTCACCCTTACAGTTGACACAGAAGGGCTTGGTCGATGTACAAGGATCCGCACCATGACTAGCCTGGCCACAGTTGGCACAAAGAGCAGCACTCGCATTGCACGACGTGCTGGTGTGCCCAAAATGTTGACATTTATAGCAGCGCAAGGGACTAGGTATATAAGGCCGAACTTTGAGACGATAGAAACCAGCCTTGACATACTCAGGAAGCGTGGGCAAACTGAAAGTAAGAATCAGTGACTGAGTAGCAACAAGGTCACCTGTCTTCTTACTTTTGATGCGAGCTACATCTACAACGTGTTGGTCCGCCAACTCAGATTTAATTTCCTCCTCGGTGGCATTGAGGAGATCCCAACACGATATCACCCCTCGGGAAACGTTCAGTACACGATGCGGTTCAACGGACACGTGCACTGGGCCGGTAGTTGTTAACTTCATGAGCTTCGCTGTTTGCCGCTCGTCGATTGTTTCCACCAGTAAGGTGCCATTCCTCAGTTTCTTAATATCCTTAACCTGTCCGGCGTTGTATGTTATAACTTTATTAATAACGAAAGGGGACAACCCCTTTAGAGCGCTTGGACGGTTAGCTGCAGCATCGGCACCATCATTTTCTTTATCTTTAATTACAAGATATCGGACCACAGGTGTCGCGATACTTGTCTTTTCCGCATTCTCTACAACAGAACGGTCAATCTCGTTCTCAGTAAGTTTGGGCTTTTTACTAGAGGGCGAGCCCGGGCCCGTTTTTAATGTTTTTGTACCCATAAAATAGTGATTTATATGAACATTTAGAAAAGGAAACGGGTGTGAGGTCACACCGGGGCGTTAATAGGGGAACTAACGCTACCCCCTGGCAATCCCTTCAGCACGCCCAACACCTTAGGATCAGCGTGGGGCCAACGCGGTCAAGGGGAATGGAAGTGCATGAAAACCATTCCCGTCGACAAAAACGCGTGGCCCCGGAAAGGAAGAGGTCAAACAAAAGAAAAGAAACCTGGCCAACCAAAAGATAGACCCCCACCAGCCCAGTAAGAAACAAAAAACAAAACGGTGCGGATTTTTTTGGATTTTTTATTTTTAAAGTTTTTTGGGTATTTTCATATTTTGCATTTTTTTTGGTATTTTTTTTATATTCAAGGACTCAACACTCCGGACAACACAAACACTGGACGCACACAGCATGAGGCCGGGTGGGTGCACGTCCTCCCCAAGTGGAGGAAGACGTCCACTAGACCTTCCTCTTCCCGACTCCCACCAACCACCCGCGAGTCCGGTAGCGGTATTCGCGGCTGAGAGGGCATGCAATGATATGAAGATGAGGGGTGATAAATGAATGAGGTATGAGGTATGAAGCCGCCCTCTCAGCTCCACCCCCTCCCCGACGATGACGGTCCGCTACATGGAGGGGGAACATCGAAAACGGAGTGCCATCTAAACTTTTTGAGATTGTTTTCTGGAAAATAATGAAAAAGTACATAAAATCTTGTACATAATTACACAAAATTATGTAATTGAGAATTCACAAACATGAGAAATTACAGAAACACGCAAATACGGTCGTGATGTAGAATCAATAAAACGTAATGATGGTGTTTCAATTTCTACAAATAATCAACACTTATTAGAGAAAGAAACTAACGCTAGTGAGTCAGAAAATACTCACGTGTCAATGATTAATCAACAGGGATGTACTGTTAATGATTTAGGTCATGCGTTTGAGACAATGTTTGTAAAATTAAAATGAAATGAAATCTTTTAGTTTAATTATACATTTTGTAAAATAAGGGAGACGATGATTAAATCAAACGAATGATGATGGAACAATTGGTGGAATGATAATGTGGTAGGAAATGAGAATATCCCGAGAAAACCCACGGACACCATGTTGTCCACCACAAACTTAATCGTCCGCTGTTTGAACCAGAGAACCCACGCACCAAAGGTACCATTGAGACATCGTGCACCCAAGACTGTTTGAAGTAAGTTATAAAGAGTGGTGTGACATCACAGATGAAGCTGGCCAGAGATTGAAACCCACCACTACTATTATTTACTAGAAGTAAATTTACTCAAGTATATAAGCTTTGTTATAATTTTTGTAAATCATCATTTCAATCGAAAGAAAGATTTACCATTCAGTCGTTTTTGCAACATGCGAGTTCGAAAGATGTTCACTGTAAATAATTTTTAATGTAAATAATTTTCACTGTAATATATATATATATATATATATATATATATATATATATATATATATATATATATATATATATATATATATATATATATATGTCTTGTCGCACAAACGCATTGTCAAGCAACTAAGTCAACTTATAACAAACCTATTACATTTCTTTCCCTATAAATTTAAATATTTATCAATTTGTAAACTGCTAACAAATATGCCATTTAAAGGAATTGTCGTTTACCATATTTATTCTTTACAGGTTTGCTCACTATGATAATACTAACCTACTGGTATAAAGAAGAAATGAGATTTTTTATTTAATATTTTTTATTCTTTTGTACCAAAAATACACAAATTCTTGTGGAATGTCCTGAATACTCAGATCTCAGAGAACGTTTCAGATTGCCTTCTGCTCTTGCCCGTGCTTTGGGGGATTCAAGTGATATGGTTCGACGGGTACTTGAGTTTGTTCATGCTTCAGGGGTTGCTCACGTTCTCTGAGCTGTTTTAGTGTGTTTGCACTGTTTTATTGCTGCTGCATTTTTAATTTCTGTTCGCTTTTATTGTGTTTCTATATATTGTTATTGTTATATGTTTTAATTTATTTATTGTTTTATTTTCTATTTTTTTATGCACTTTATCTTTTAATTTCTCTTATTTAGCAGCAGTTTTGTTGTTCCTATTCTTTTAACCTTTTTCTTTCCATCTTTTAATTCAGAGCAACCATGTTTATCGTGACGGGGACATATAGCCTAGCTGCTGACGTCCCCATTACCCCCCCCTAATCATTCATTCATTCAAGAATGCCGCCTTAGTTGGGGTTGCACTGGAGCATAGCCTTCCTTGCTCCGAGCTTTAGAATCATTTCCATTCTTTGATGCGCTCTCACTTTCAAGCTGATTGGGACCAGGCCCTTGAGAATACATTACACGCGGTTAAGCCGGTACTTGGAGAGTGGCGTACGTCCTTTTGGTCCTGTCGTCGAGATGAAGTGCTCCTGGCGCGTCTGCGTATCGGACACTCTCATGTCACACATAGCTACTTGTTACGTGGTATGAACCATCCGTATTGTGAAGAGTGTATTGTCCCTCTGAGTATTCAGCACATTCTTGTTGAATGTCCTGAATCCTCGGATCTCAGAGAACGATTTGGGCTGCCTTGTTTACTTGCCCGTGCCTTGGGGGATAATAGTGATATTGTTAGCCGGGCACTTAAATTCCTATCTGCCATTAATGTTGCTCATGTTCTCTGAGCAGTTTTAGCTTGTATAATTTTTTTATTGCTGCTACATTTTTATCTTTTCTCCCGTTTTTAGTGTTGTTTTTCTATATATTGTTATTGTTATCTTTTTATCTTATTTATTATTTTATCTTATTTAGCTTTGGTTTGTTTTTATTATTTCTAGCAGCACTTTTGTCTTTGTGAACACTGTTGGTTTTAATTATTTTCATTTTTAATAGTGCAGTCCTGAGCAACCTAATTCATCGTGACGGGAACATATAGCCTCGTTGCTGACGTCCCCATTAACCCCCTACTCAATCAATCAATAAATCCAATGGAATCAAAGTATTCGTGTTAGAAAGGAACGACTCATTGCATGGAGTCGTTTCTTTTTATGAGTTCTTCTAGTGAACGGAATCAAAGAAGTAGATTCCATAAAAGGAATCAAACTTCCCAATCTATTTTACACTATACGTATGAGCAGTGAAAAGTAGTGCAACATGTTAGAAGTATTGCTCGATTCCGTTTAACATTTGTTTACTCCTGCCCCTATTCACTAATCACATTGAAAAATCATCATCGTGCAAACCATTAACAGATTTTTCTTTCTACCTAGATTTTTCTTGTAAAATCTTGTAAGCTTAATTTGCTGACAATTACATGGACGTAGTTCCTCGGGATCGGCTTCTAAAATGGTATGTTGCCGATATACTAAAGGTTTCGTATTTTTAAGTTTCGCTGATACGATAGACCTTTCTTTATTCCGTAATTGCAAGATTTAGAAACTTAAATGTCTCATTTTACCGTATCCCTTTATATTAAAACTTACGGAACAACCTTCCACTGGAAAATTATTTACAGTGAAAGTGTATTCTCTTCATCTTTCGAACCCGCATTTTGCAAAAACGACTGAATGGTAGATCTTTCTTTCGATTGAAATGATGTTTTACAAAAATTATAACAAAGCTTATATACTTGAGTAAATTTACTTCTAGTAAATAATAATAGTGATGGGTTTCAATCTCTGCCCAGCTTCATCTGTGATGTCACACCACTCTTTATAACTTACTTCAAACATAGTCTTGGGTGCACGATGTCTCAATGGTACTTTTGGTGCGTGGGTTTTCTCGGGATATTCTCATTTCCTACCAAATTATCATTCCACCAATTGTTCCATCATCATCCGTTTTATTTAATCATCGTCTCCCTTATTTTACAAAATGTATAATTAAACTAAAAGATTTCATTTCATTTTAATATTACAAACATTGTCTCAAACGCATGACCTAAATCATTAACAGTACATCCCTGTTGATTAATCATTGACACGTGAGTCTTTTCTGACTCACTAGCGTTAGTTTCTTTCTCTAATAAGTGTTGATTATTTGTAGGAATTGAAACACCATCATTACGTTTTATTGATTCTACATCGCTGCCATATTCGCTTGTTTCTGTAATTTCTTCTGTTTCTGAATTCTCAATTACATAATTTCGTGCAATTATGTACATGATTTCGTGTACTTTTTCATTATTTTCCAAAAAGCAATCTCAAAAAGTGTAGGTGGCACTCCGTTTTCGATGTTTCATATACTGATACTTCTATCTCACTATCAGTAAACAAATGTCTTTTCTTAGAGATAATTGTGTCAGCTCTGTATTATTTTTCGTGGCAGTTTGTGTACTGCTGTCTGTAAGGATGTCGACGTTTCCTTCAAATCTAGTACGACTCTTTTTTCCGAAATAAATCTCCAAGCGTAATTCAGGATCTAGCACACTCTTGTGCTTGAGCAGCTAATTTATATGTATTCTCCGAGATACTTATTCAGTGAGTCATTAACCCCGCCAATATTCCTCTCATTTGAGGAGGTTTGAATGTACCATTCTAACTGCTGTTTTTCGGAATATCCTAGATGTTATATTAATTTTACAACCAGTAGATTTCAATGCTCATTGTATGCAGTCTGAAAACTAACTTACCGTAAATTCCTTTCCACTTTCTGTTACGAAAACGTATTGGTGATTCGGGTTTAAGAACGGTCTTATATGTTGTATGTAGTTTAAAAGCAATGTTTTTCTTCCTTTATTCATGGTTATGTTTCTAGGTCCTCTCGTCGCAGCAGTCTTGTATCCGAACGCTGGAATCACATGCACTATCGTTTTGTCGCATTGTCTACTTCATTTGCTGGAGGTGTGGTTTCTAGAAATAAACCGCTTTTGAATTCGTGAATTGTCATGTTCAGAATTACAGCAGGTCTTTGTACGGTGTTTAATAAAATATACATTAGGAGGTAGTTTCTAGCTACTGAATGTTCTTTCACTGACAGCGCGCTACTTGTACTTGCATCTCTTAGACATACTTGAGCGGTTTTAGTTACTTCACTGTTTCCAAATGTAGATAGCTCTTTGGCATTATTGTACTTTTTCCTTCTTCCAGTGCAAACTAAAATCTCCTCTTAGGATTTCAGTTGATATACAGAATAAATCCATTTAGAAATAAACATGTTCAATTCTCATTCTTGTGTACTTCGTTCCTTCATTAGACAAGAATTGTAAGTTTTCAGCGAACCCATATAACACAGAACAATTCCTGGTTTCTCTTCTTTCAGATTTGTAAAAAAAAAAATAAATAATAAATAAATAAATAAATAACAAATACTTTTTTTAATTTGGAGATACTAATCTGTTGCAATTTCTTTTACTGAAGAAACTTAGATATTTCAAGTATCTCCGTTTTACTTGTCTTATATTCTGTTCTCCATTTTTTGTTCCTGTTATAGAACCTCCATGAATAGATAACAACCATTTATCAAGCAGTGACCAAGGTTCCATCGTAAAATTCAAAGGACTACATTTCGAACATAGATCTTGTGTTGTAAGGCCTTGTTATTGTTCGCCCAATTCGGTCGTATCCCCTGGTTTACTTTCCGTTTCTCAGAGTCGATAAATATTGCTTGCTTCGTTTTCTCATTTTGTGTACTAGCACCAAATGCTAATCAAGATGTAAAATTGCTGAGGTACGTCCATCGACGGCGTATATGCTTATTTGAAATCTGAGGTAAGGAATAGCTTATATTTCTTGTTTTCTTGTCGCACAAACGCATTGTCAAGCAACTAAGTCAACTTATAACGAACCTATTACATTTCTTTCCCTATAAATTTAAATATTTATCAATTTGTAAACAGCTAACAAATATGCCATTTAAAGGAATTGTCGTTTACCATATTTATTCTTTACAGGTTTGCTCACTATGATAATACTAACTTACTGTTATAAAGAAGAAATGAGATTTTTTATTTTATGTTTTTTATTCTTTTGTACCAAAAACACACAATAATAAAATTACATATTTATGTACTTGTTACAATAATTTTTTGACAAATCTAGTAATTCCACTATGGTACTTCTGCAATGGAACCTTAATAGCTTCTGTAATCATCTTGAGGAATTGAAACAAATAATTCTTGACCACTCACCTATTGTTGTCTGTTTGCAGGAAACACATTCCAGGCCTACCCAGTCCTCCAATCTTTCTGGGTACAGTACGCATAAATGTGATAAGCCTGATGCTGGTCGCGCTGCTGGCGGCGTGGCCATATGTGGCTCCGACTCATACAAGTGGATTGGCGGTACAAGTGGACACATTGAGATTTCTCGGTGGAAAATCGAAAGTCTGTCTCGTTCGAACAGCGTACAAGACGATTGAGTCATTTCAAGCTGGTTGAGTAATGCCCCGAAGGTGACGGGAGCGACAAAAAATGACAAGATCGTCAACATAAAGCAGACCGGCCACAGGAGCCTGGAGCTGCGAAAGAACGTTGTTGATGGCAACAGCAAACACCGTGATGCTAAAGACACTGCCTTGTGGAACACCATTTTCTTGAACAAAACGCTCTGAAAGACTAGATCCCACACACACTCAAAAACGGCGCTCATGAAGAAAGTTCACAATGAAGTGAGCCATATGTCCACAAAGACCCGACATATAATTGTTTTAAGATGTAAGGCTATGTAGTGTCATACGCCTTCTCTCTCAGTCGAAAAATATTGCTACAAGATGTTCACCGTTGAGAAAGGCGTCTCGAATTTGGCACTCAATTAAGAAAATCGTGAAAAATTCAATGAATACCAAGAATATCAACTCTTTGTAATTAATACAAAGAATACTAAGATAATAACTACAATAAATAAATGTTAGAAATTCCAATAGATTTGCTTTAACTTAAATAAATGAAAGGTAATGATGAATACCTGTAGTATCACGTATTTGTAGGTGTGTGTTCGATTAACAGAAACGTGACAAATTCAATGGATATCAAAAGTAGATAATACGAATAAAAGACATCATTAACTGAAGGAAAGAAGAAGAATGCCTGATTCGCTCACGAAATGTATACGAAATTCCTAAACACCTTCGAGACGTTCATTCCTGGAGTCCACAGAAAACAAGAAATATAAGCTATTCCTTACCTCAGATTTCAAATAAGCATATACGCCGTCGATGGACGTACCTCAGCAATTTTACATCTTGATTAGCATTTGGTGCTAGTACACAAAATGAGAAAACGAAGCAAGCAATATTTATCGACTCTGAGAAACGGAAAGTAAACCAGGGGATACGACCGAATTGGGCGAACAATAACAAGGCCTTACAACACAAGATCTATGTTCGAAATGTAGTCCTTTGAATTTTACGATGGAACCTTGGTCACTGCTTGATAAATGGTTGTTATCTATTCATGGAGGTTCTATAACAGGAACAAAAAATGGAGAACAGAATATAAGACAAGTAAAACGGAGATACTTGAAATATCTAAGTTTCTTCAGTAAAAGAAATTGCAACAGATTAGTATCTCCAAATTAAAAAAAGTATTTGTTATTTATTTATTATTTATTTTTTTTTTTTTTTTACAAATCTGAAAGAAGAGAAACCAGGAATTGTTCTGTTATATGGGTTCGCTGAAAACTTACAATTCTTGTCTAATGAAGGAACGAAGTACACAAGAATGAGAATTGAACATGTTTATTTCTAAATGGATTTATTCTGTATATCAACTGAAATCCTAAGAGGAGATTTTAGTTTGCACTGGAAGAAGGAAAAAGTACAATAATGCCAAAGAGCTATCTACATTTGGAAACAGTGAAGTAACTAAAACCGCTCAAGTATGTCTAAGAGATGCAAGTACAAGTAGCGCGCTGTCAGTGAAAGAACATTCAGTAGCTAGAAACTACCTCCTAATGTATATTTTATTAAACACCGTACAAAGACCTGCTGTAATTCTGAACATGACAATTCACGAATTCAAAAGCGGTTTATTTCTAGAAACCACACCTCCAGCAAATGAAGTAGACAATGCGACAAAACGATAGTGCATGTGATTCCAGCGTTCGGATACAAGACTGCTGCGACGAGAGGACCTAGAAACATAACCATGAATAAAGGAAGAAAAACATTGCTTTTAAACTACATACAACATATAAGACCGTTCTTAAACCCGAATCACCAATACGTTTTCGTAACAGAAAGTGGAAAGGAATTTACGGTAAGTTAGTTTTCAGACTGCATACAATGAGCATTGAAATCTACTGGTTGTAAAATTAATATAGCATCTAGGATATTCCGAAAAACAGCAGTTAGAATGGTACATTCAAACCTCCTCAAATGAGAGGAATATTGGCGGGGTTAATGACTCACTGAATAAGTATCTCGGAGAATACATATAAATTAGCTGCTCAAGCACAAGAGTGTTCTAGATCCTGAATTACGCTTGGAGATTTATTTCGGAAAAAAGAGTCGTACTAGATTTGAAGGAAACGTCGACATCCTTACAGGCAGCAGTACACAAACTGCCACGAAAAATAATACAGAGCTGACACAATTATCTCTAAGAAAAGACATTTGTTTACTGATAGTGAGATAGAAGTATCAGTATATGAAACATCGAAAACGGAGTGCCACCTACACTTTTTGAGATTGCTTTTTGGAAAATAATGAAAAAGTACACGAAATCATGTACATAATTGCACGAAATTATGTAATTGAGAATTCAGAAACAGAAGAAATTACAGAAACAAGCGAATATGGCAGCGATGTAGAATCAATAAAACGTAATGATGGTGTTTCAATTCCTACAAATAATCAACACTTATTAGAGAAAGAAACTAACGCTAGTGAGTCAGAAAAGACTCACGTGTCAATGATTAATCAACAGGGATGTACTGTTAATGATTTAGGTCATGCGTTTGAGACAATGTTTGTAATATTAAAATGAAATGAAATCTTTTAGTTTAATTATACATTTTGTAAAATAAGGGAGACGATGATTAAATAAAACGGATGATGATGGAACAATTGGTGGAATGATAATTTGGTAGGAAATGAGAATATCCCGAGAAAACCCACGCACCAAAAGTACCATTGAGACATCGTGCACCCAAGACTATGTTTGAAGTAAGTTATAAAGAGTGGTGTGACATCACAGATGAAGCTGGGCAGAGATTGAAACTCATCACTATTATTATTTACTAGAAGTAAATTTACTCAAGTATATAAGCTTTGTTATAATTTTTGTAAAACATCATTTCAATCGAAAGAAAGATCTACCATTCAGTCGTTTTTGCAAAATGCGGGTTCGAAAGATGAAGAGAATACACTTTCACTGTAAATAATTTTCCAGTGGAAGGTTGTTCCGTAAGTTTTAATATAAAGGGATACGGTAAAATGAGACATTTAAGTTTCTAAATCTTGCAATTACGGAATAAAGAAAGGTCTATCGTATCAGCGAAACTTAAAAATACGAAACCTTTAGTATATCGGCAACATACCATTTTAGAAGCCGATCCCGAGGAACTACGTCCATGTAATTGTCAGCAAATTAAGCTTACAAGATTTTACAAGAAAAATCTAGGTAGAAACAAAAATCTGTTAATGGTTTGCACGATGATGATTTTTCAATGTGATTAGTGAATAGGGGCAGGAGTAAACAAATGTTAAACGGAATCGAGCAATACTTCTAACATGTTGCACTACTTTTCACTGCTCATACGTATAGTGTAAAATAGATTGGGAAGTTTGATTCCTTTTATGGAATCTACTTCTTTGATTCCGTTCACTAGAAGAACTCATAAAAAGAAACGACTCCATGCAATGAGTCGTTCCTTTCTAACACGAATACTTTGATTCCATTGGATTTATTGATTGATTGAGTAGGGGGTTAATGGGGACGTCAGCAACGAGGCTATATGTTCCCGTCACAATGAATTAGGTTGCTCAGGACTGCACTATTAAAAATGAAAATAATTAAAACCAACAGTGTTCACAAAGACAAAAGTGCTGCTAGAAATAATAAAAACAAACCAAAGCTAAATAAGATAAAATAATAAATAAGATAAAATAATAAATAAGATAAAGAGATAACAATAACAATATATAGAAAAACAACACTAAAAACGGGAGAAAAGATAAAAATGTAGCAGCAATAAAAAAATTATACAAGCTAAAACTGCTCAGAGAACATGAGCAACATTAATGGCAGATACGAACTTAAGTGCCCGGCTAACAATATCACTATTATCCCCCAAGGCACGGGCAAGTAAACAAGGCATCCCAAATCGTTCTCTGAGATCCGAGGATTCAGGACATTCAACAAGAATGTGCTGAATACTCAGAGGGACAATACACTCTTCACAATACGGATGGTTCATACCACGTAACAAGTAGCTATGTGTGACATGAGAGTGTCCGATACGCAGACGCGCCAGGAGCACTTCATCTCGACGACAGGACCAAAAGGACGTACGCCACTCTCCAAGTACCGGCTTAACCGCGTGTAATGTATTCTCAAGGGCCTGGTCCCAATCAGCTTGAAAGTGAGAGCGCATCAAAGAATGGAAATGATTCTAAAGCTCGGAGCAAGGAAGGCTATGCTCCAGTGCAACCCCAACTAAGGCGGCATTCTTGAATAAATGAATGATTGGGGGGTAATGGGGACGTCAGCAGCTAGGCTATATATCCCCGTCACGATAAACATGATTGCTCTAAATTAAAAGAATGAATGAATGAATGGGGGGTAATGGGGACGTCAGCAGCTAGGCTATATGTCCCCGTCACGATAAACATGGTTGCTCTGAATTAAAAGATGGAAAGAAAAAGGTTAAAAGAATAGGAACAACAAAACTGCTGCTAAATAAGAGAAATTAAAAGATAAAGTGCATAAAAAAATAGAAAATAAAACAATAAATAAATTAAAACATATAACAATAACAATATATAGAAACACAATAAAAGCGAACAGAAATTAAAAATGCAGCAGCAATAAAACAGCGCAAACACACTAAAACAGGTCAGAGAACGTGAGCAACTCCTGAATCATGAACAAACTCAAGTACCCGTCGAACCATATCACTTGAATCCCCCAAAGCACGGGCAAGAGCAGAAGGCAATCTGAAACGTTCTCTGAGATCTGAGTATTCAGGACATTCCACAAGAATGTGCTGAATACTCAGGGGGACTATACATTCCTCACAATACGGACGGTTCCGCCTCCGCAGCAAATAACTGTGCGTCAGATGAGAGTGTCCGATACGCAAACGCGCCAGGAGCACTTCATCGCGACGACGAGCAGACGAGGACGTACGCCACTCTCCTAGGAGTGGCTTGACTGCGTGCAATTTATTGTCAATGGCCTGGTCCCAATCTATTTGCCAGTGAGAGCGCATCAAGTAAGAAAAATACGAATGAAGATCGGAGCAGGGAAGGCTATGCTCCAGTGCAACCCCGGCCAAGGCGGCGTTCTTGGCAGCAGTATCAGCAAGTTCGTTTCCCCGGATGCCGACATGACCCGGCACCCAGCAGACAACGAAGACACTACCCTGTTGCTGCAAGTGATGGCATCTCACAAGAATGTCCTGCACGAGAGAGTGCATACTGAAGACATTCTGTAGACTCAGAACCACAATCTGAGAGTCGGTGCAAACAAGCACACGACGTAACGAAAGCGTGAGAGCGTGGTCTAAGGCAAGCTTAAGAGCAGTCAATTCTGCAGTGAACACGGAACACAGGCGATGCAAATGGAATTCTCAGCTGCCCTCGTCCGTGACAAAGGCACAGCCTACAGAATCCCCATCCTTAGAACCGTCCGTAAAAAACACACTAAAATCGGGGTACTGATCTAACAGTGCGGCAAACTCTTGCTGGTACACCTGGGAACTAGTGTGCTGTTTCGAATGCAGAGACAAACTTAAATCATTTCGAGGTAGACGAAGCAGCCATGGTGGAATAGCACAAAAGCGAACCAACGAAAGAGAGGGCCACACGAAATCGTCGGCAAGAAAGCTCTCACACGCACGGATGTACCATGGACGTGTAGAGCGAGGACGTGCAGCATAGCGCTCGTATATCCGACCACCGCGGAGACATGGTCTACACGGGTGATCTGGAATACAACGCACATGCGCAGAATAATTAAGGAGTAGTCTACTGCGACGATATACTAACGAAGGTTCATTGGCTTCAGCATACAGGCTGGTGACGGGACTTGTTCGGTAGGCGCCAGTAGCAATACGAATACCACGTGATGCAATCTGTCAAATTGTCGTAACAAAGAAGCACGAGCAGAACCATAAAAAAGACAGCCATAGTCTAACTTGGACCAAATTAGACTACGGTACAAACGAAGCAGAACAGTACGATCAGCACCCCACGTGCGGTGGGAAACGACACGAAAGAGATTCAGAGCTCCAAGACAAGAGTACTTAAGATTCCGAATATGTGGTGCCCACGACAAGCGAAGGTCAATCACCAGACCCAAGAAACGGATTGTATCAACGAATGACAAACGGGTGCCATCGAGGTACAAGTCCGGCTCAACAACGCAAGTACGCCGCCGGCAAAAGTGAACACATTGGGATTTCTCGGTGGAAAAGCGAAATCCAGTCTCATTCGACAAGCAAACAAGACGATTGAGAGTCAGTTAAAGCTCTCGAGTAATGGCGCGAAGATGGCGGGTACGACAGAAAATTACAAGGTCGTCAACATAAAGTAGACCAGACACAGGAGCCTGGATCTGCGAAAGAACGCTGTTGACAGCGAACAACGTGACACTAAGGACACTGCCTTGTGGAACACCATTTTCTTGTACAAAGCGCTCTGAGAGAGTAGATCCAACACGCACTCTAAAGTGTCGCTCGTGAAGAAAATTCGTGATATATTGGGCCATATGCCGACGAAGACCCCAGGCATATAATTGTGTTAAGATACCGTAACTCCATGTGGTGTCATACGGTTTCTCTAAATCAAAAAATATAGTTATCAGGTGCTCGCCGCGGAGAAAGGCGTCTTGAATTTCAGCCTCAAGGTAAGCGAGATTGTCTGTAGTGGATCGGAAGCGGAAGAAATCCACTTAGAAACTTGCTCAAAAGTGAATTCGATTCCAAATACCACACCAGGCGCTTGTTAACCATGCGCTCAAATAACGTAGAGACGCAGCTCGTAAGAGCTATAGGTCTGTAGCTCGTGGAGCTAGTTGCGACTTTCCCAGGCTTTAGGATTAGAAGAACCAGAGCCTCACGCCAAGGAGGCAGAAAGAATTCCTCTACCCAAAGGCGGTTATACAGCTGCAATAAAGCAAACTGAGTATCGCGGGAAAGGTGGGGCAACATTTGGTAGGAAATACGGTAAAGCCCTGGGGCAGTATTGGAGGATTCACGAAGAGCAGAAGCGAATTCAACAAGCCTCAAAGGGGCGTTGTAATCCTCGCTATTGGTGGAACGGAAGTGTAAAGGGTCTAAATACGCTCGAACCGAGTCTTAATACGTGCGAACGCGCGATTCAGAAATAGATGGAAAATACTGGCCCAAAGTGTGTGCTATCTCCGAAGGCTGAGTAACTAAGACACAATTCACAGACAAACCAGGAACATCGACAATAGGAGTATTGCCATTAAGGGAGCGGACCCGACGCCACACAGTAGACATGGACATGCTACTATTTATGGGCGAAACATAAGTCTTCCACCTTTGGCGCTTCGAAAGCTTGATAGGACGTCTAGCCCGAGGACGCAGAATGCGGAACTGCTGAAGATTTTCGTCAGTGGGATGACGACTGAATCTCAAAGCAAATAGCATTCCCCTTATGGGTAGTGATTAATATTTCTGTCTTCGAACCCCTAACCCCGTTTACCTTTATTAAACAATTTAAAACATTACATACATATGTACATTCTAGAAATATAAGAAGTGGCTTCGGTGCTACCCTACGTCCTCGTAGTCGGAGCTGGGACTCACCTCAACGGGTGCTATAGGTAAAGTCCGAGTGCTCCCCTTGAGGTGAGATTTACAAAATGGGTAGCAACCCCAGATGGTAGCGTGCCTAACGTGCTCACTACCAACGGGGGTCTTTTTATTTCTATAGCTAGGTGCACAATTTTATTTAGTTCTTTGTGTTATGGCCTATTTTAGGTTATAGCGCACAGCACCATAGTATTAACAACATTATGGATTTGCACCGTTATATTAATTTTCTTAATTTCTAGGCCACCTTTTAGTTCCTTTTACTAACCCTTTCTTATACATCACACCTACACCTCAGATAGGATGCTTTCATTTCAGGTCCCAGCCCCAACCCGGGGAGATGTCCAGGGGAGGTTTGTGATATAGGTGATAAATCAGGTCGCAATGGCGAAGAAGAAGCCACCACCCGGTGAAGATACTGGTGGAGACCTACATGCACCCGTTTAGGCTACCGTCCCGCCGGATGAGGAGGGCACGGGGAAACTCTCGAGGATTTTCGGCCCCACCCGGGAATCCAAGGGAGCGCACCCGCACCCTCCTAAACGACTAAAGGGCGAAGAACTCCCCGCATGAGTCCAGGTAGGGTTGGGCTACATGCAGGGAGTTATAAACCCAAGGGGACGTAATAATGATGTTACAAACCTGAGGGGATTTAGTTCGGGATACACAATTTACCCTCTCAGGCTCAAATGCCAAGAATCTAAGGATTCTAATTTTCTTTTTTTATTATTTTTCCCCCTAAAAAAAGGGGCTCATAATTGCCGACCTTTGCACATAGAAGCCGAACTGTGCTCATAATTGCCGCCCTGTGTCCCCTGGGCATCCCTCAGCATCATTTTAATCTTTATTTCCAGAATAATTATATTTACAATGTTTCATACAGGATCATATATGGTAGCAATAGATATGATAAAACATATATAAAGGAATGCATAGAAATAGTAATTAAAATATAATACAATGACATCAATGAAATATATTATAACCGAATACCTCATTATTATTATTATTATTATGTTTTTTTGTGTATATATGTTTTTCCTTTCTTCATTTTTCACTTTTCCTTTATTTTTTTCCTCTCTCTTCACTTTATTAGTTATTTTATTCACGTATATTTTCAACCTCTATATCATATTAAGAGGTTCATTTCAGCAACTAAAAATATGATGGAATCAGATAAAAAAATAATTAAAATTAAATACATAGTAAGTAAAATAATTAAAATTAAATACAATAGTTATAAATAAATAAGAAAACAATTAAAAAATGTAAAAGTATAAAATAAATAAAATATACATAATGTAATGACAAATAAGATACATAGCAATTAAATAAATGAAGTATTTGTTGTTACTCAATCACATTAAACCATAACTTACATAGGTGGCAAATGGCATATATATATATATATATATATATATATATATATATATATATATATATATATATATATATATATATATATAAATTCAATAGAGAGAGAATAATAAAAAAAGGAAAGTAGTAAGTTACAGACTTCTTAAAACTCTAAAACTATTTTGATATAAAAATACACCAAAATCTAAAACTTTCATAGGAACTATAGGTAAAATGATAAATATAGATTCATTAATCTTATAGAATTATTTGTTTCTTTCTTTTTAATACCATTTATGTACCTCTTTTTTATATTCCTTTTTTTCCTTTGAACCTAATTAACCCTGATAATCCAGGTGAGCATTTAGAATTTCCAAACTGGATTTCAATGTTAAATTTATTATTCGTTTTTGGATAAACTTAGGTATATTAAATCTTTTACTAAAACTCATAAAAGATTTGGTAGCAGCTCCTCTAGATCCGATTACAACAGGTATTATTTCAAACTTTTTACCATCTGTAAAAAAATTTTTTAAAACTTCATATTTTTCAGTTTTTTTATTTATAGCATTCATTTCCATTTCTCCTTCTTCAAAACGTATAGTAACATCTACTATTGTTCTGGTTTCACCCTTTTCAAAGATTAAATCAGGTTTGTAAGTCATATCATTATATTTAATTTTTGGTTCATGTGCTACTTTGAACTTATTTATTACCATGTGATTTTTAATTATATCTATAATTCGGTTATATCTAGTTATTCTTCTGGGGCCCTGCATTATACACCGTCCGATTACGTGTCCTAAAGTCTCAAGAGGTTCGTGACATGCTCTACATTCTTTAATAATGTTAGGGTTAGCTCTAGCCAGAGCTACACGTACCCCATATGTATTTGTACGCAATTTAACCACATCTATAAATCTGTTATCAGGCAAAGTTTCCTGGTAAAAAAAAAATATTCGTAATTGGATTGTTTTTGTAGTATATAATGCCCTTACCTTGACTTTCTCTCGCAGCCCATTTAGCGAACCAATCATCTTTCAGTTGTTTCTTTTTTTCAATTAAGACAGCTAAATTAATGGTCTAGGGATTCCCAATCTATCCAATAGCTTGTCTTCCACTGAATTTAGATTACTTTGTAATATGACAATTTTAAAAAATTTATCGTTTTCCAATTTTCTGAGAGTGAACAAGTTTTAACTGAGCTAAAATTATAATATTATGAATATTGGGAAACCCTAGACCTCCATCTCTTTTTTAGAATAAAAAAAGCTATCGGCTGTAGACTGCTGTAGGTGTAACCATTTCTTTAAAAAATTTCTAATAAGTGCGTCAATTTGTAAAAGAAAAGTAGGAAAAGTAAAACTAGCTATCCAGATATAAAAAAAATTTCGGTAAAATATATGTCTGCAATAGTAAAATTTTTTGCCGAGGCTTCAAAGGCAGGTGAGAAATTCTATTTAATAGGTTTTCTAAGCAATCCAAATGAAATTTATTTTCAATACCTGATTTAATAGTATATTTACAGCCTAAATATCTAAACTCTTCATCTACTTCAACTCTTTTAATTGTTTGATTTTCCAAAGTAAGGGTGAAAGGGGGGCATAACCAGGCACGTCCCTTAGGTTCAATACCAAAACAGATACATTTACTGATAGAAATTTCCATGCCAGTTTTTTTGAGCAGAACATTAAAGTTTTCTAGTAATGTTTGAAGATTCTTATGTTCATTCGTTACTAAGACCATATCATCAGCATATGCTAATACAGGAGCTTTACTACAACATAATTCGTAACCCAAATCCATTGAATATAATGATCTAATGATTGTATCCATTACTATATTGAATAGTAAGGGACTCAATGGATCTCCCTGTCTAACAACTCTTTGCACTTTTAGAACCACATCAGTACCATTAAATTGTGTTACATTGTCCCTATAATATTCTTCAATTAAATGAATATAATTTAACGGAAGGCCTCTATTTTTTAAAGCACTAATTATAGCTACATGTGGTAGAGTGTCGAATGCTTTATGGATGTCAATCAGTACCCCATAACAACTTTTGTGTTTTTTTCCTAACTTAAGTAGGGTATCCAGTGAAAAACAGTTGACCAACGTATTATTTTCTTTTATAAACCCTTTCTGACTTTGATGGATTCTAATTACTTTACTTAATCTTTGTTCAATAATTCCTGAGAATACCCTGCATATTATTGATGACACAGTAATTGGACGCCAATTTGACACATCATTTAAATTTTTCCCGGGTTTTGGTATGAGAGTGGTGCGATTATTTTTCCAACATTTTGGAACTTTTCCGGTACTAAATATTAAGTTATACAATTTACAAACGATATACAACATATGTCTATTATTAATATCACTTTTTAACACCTTATCAGGGCCAACGCCAGAACTGTTACTAATCTTTTTAACTCTACTCGACACTTCTTGTATAGTTATTGGACTTTTCAATATGCTTAGTTTTTCCTCATCCATTCTTTCTTCGTAGAAATTAATGTTACTATCACCTTTTACTCCCCATAGTTTACTATAACATTTATATATATCTTCTGACTTTAATTCACCCGTATCATTCCCATCTAGATTTAATCTATCCTCAAAAATAAATTTTGCAAGCTTCTCAGGGTTATTATTGAACAGTTCCTGTACGTTCCTATACATATTTTTGTTAGTTATAGTCTTGGCCCTGTTAATTGTACCTCTGTCATTAGTTGGTTCATTCCACATCTGCTTCTTACCCAAACAATCTAGTAAATTTTGATAACAAATATCTATTTTCTTATTGTCTACCATATTATTATCAATAAGGTTTTGTAAAGCATTGTCCAAAAACCGAAATTTATCCTGTAAATAAACACAAGTCAGGGAATGACAGATCCGCAGTTGATGAATGATATTAGAGAATACTAATAGTGTAAAGTTATTGTTTATAGATTCTTTATCCGAGATTATATCAGTGACTAAATTTTCGAAGTTTAACATTGTTATATCTACATCGGGTGATGGTTCCATATTACCATGAACTACACTTTTGACATCATCATTACCTTAAGTACACAAGAATTTACAGCATTATCACTAGGTACAGTAAAGTTTACTTCACTAGTGCTTATGTTATTTACCTCATGAATAGGTCTAATAATTTCATTGTTTATCGGGAAAGTAATCTCAGTACTAATACCAATATCAATTTATTTAGTAGGTTTACCAACTTTTGTATTTTGCAAATCATTCACATTATCTCGTTTTTTGTTTTCCTAAAATACAATATTTATTTTCAAGATCATTTATTTTTTTTAGGAGGGTTTTCTCTTCCTCTTTACATTTGTTTACAATTTTCTTAACCTTTTCGGCCCAGCTATCGCGAATCTTATTATATTCGTTTTCAGTTTCGAATAGTCGTGCTTTCAATTTCTGGCCCTGGATCTTTAGTACTGAGATTTCCCTATCCCGCATTTCAAGGTCTTTTAGAATCTTTTCATCTAATGATTGTAACTCCAGCACCCAATCTTTTTCTTTAGATAGAGACTTACTTTTATTGTCTAACTTTTCTTTAATTTGATTTATTTCTATTTCTTTAAGACTAACTAAATTTTGTAATTCTTCAATTTTACTGTCCATTTCAACTTCTAAATTTAACCTACACTCATCCTTGCACTTTAAAATACATGCTTCTGTGTTAGAAAGAATCTTAGCAATAAGTTCATTGAATAATTCATAAGTTAATTTGTTTTCATAGTCTATTTCATAATCAATGACACCTCTAAGCTCCTGAATGATCAATTGTCTTACTTCTGTATAGTCACTAAGAAAACTTACGTTATCATTCACCTCACTCGTGTTATCTTCCTGATTCCACATTGAATTGAGTCATTGAGAACTTGATTGATTGGAGATCAACCTTTCTTGCGTTACATCCTGTAGAATTTCTTCCTGACTGCCGTCCTGCGATGTGAAAACTTCTTCTTCCCACTTATAGACAATAGTTTGTTCATTGTGGTGGTTGTCTTCTTCTTCGAAGGCGGTAATTTCTTCTTCATCTTGGGAAGTGATGGAGATACTTCTACTTTGTAAAACTGATCTCGGAAGCCTTCCCTGCTGCACCAGTCGATATTTCTTATTTCCCACATCCTCCAGCGATTTATCAGGAAAGTGAGCTGAGTTCGTTGATGTTGGATTGTCCTTCATTTTCGAGCGCGACTTCAATGAATTTTTCGATTTCTTGGTCTTTCCATTTTTTTGAATCTTGCTTCTTCTTCTCTATTTTTAATTTTTGCCATTGTCTGGGATGTTTTTTTAGACTGGTGAGTGCCCAGTGCACCTTGATTTTTAAATGAAAAATCACACCACTGGCACTTGAACGTTCCCTTAGTTTTGGGGCCATTACATTTGGGGATATGACAGTCAGCAGCATGAGATTTTTTAAACACACTTTCACAGATCTTACATTTAAATATAAATTTGCCTATATGGGCAGTCTCTAGATGAGTTTATTTAAAAATATTTGTTCCACATGTTTGTTACACTCGAATTTATCGAGAGGGAAAAGATAAATGTCCACTTCTTCTTCGTTGTTGTCAACAATACAATTAGTACCACTCATAATTAAAGTAAGGAATATGATTTTCAGTAACAAAAACAAACATTTTTATTAATTTAGTTTATATAAAAGTCATTATTTAGGTAATTTCCAGTGTTTAACATGTTATGTCCTGATGAAATTTTCCCGCCAATATTATATTTCACGTGATCTAATTATTTTAACTTTGACTTAAGATGTATATTTTTGTTTTAATTAATGATAATTCTCTCAGTTGTTTTAAATGGAGTATAATATTGTCACTATAATTATCTTTTATGTCACTTTTCTTTTCGATTGTCTTTATTATTAAATTAGAGAATTCAAGAGAGAGCACTACGTTGATCACTTAGTGAATATTCATGACCACTATTACCAATAAAGAAACAAAGTCTATCGGTTAATTATTTAACAAAGAGTAGAGTTAATTTAGAATTATGTCTTATTCAATAATGATATATAGCTCATTAAATACTGTTAACAACATGCAATTCTTTCACTATTCGAGTGGCTTTCCCGTCAAATTCACTAATAATAGCTTAAACACGTGCACTGGTTTACACAATTAAGTTGTTAAACTAATAGAATAGTATTAGTTTAATTATTAAATATTAGATAATATTCACTAGTTAACACAGCACATATTATCTTATTTTCACTGTATCGCCATAGGTAGAAGCTGTAAGCTTCCTTGAAATTATCCCAAACAAAGCAATCACCACCTCACAGATATCACTTAATTTTCATTAATTCTTCATATTCCAGTCCATAGCCAGGTCGTTTAATTATTATTTAACACAATTACCACAGTCCAAATCAAAAAAAAACTCGAAAGCCGAAAAAAATAGCGAAAAAAAGTTGTCTTATTGTAAAGCCGTTAGAACTATCAGAGCGATCCAAGGAATCGACCGTCTCCGACGAGACACATTTCTTTAAAAGAGCACGTCGACTAGCCAGGATAGCCTCACGGATCTCCGCAGACCACCATGGAACACGTCGGCAGGGCAATTGGCCACCACATTCTGGAATGGAACCATGAGCAGCATCAAGAACAGTCTGCTTAAAGTTCTCTGCGACAGCAGCTACAAAGAGATCATCACGACAATGAAACTCACTGAGCTCGCTAACTTTATACCAGTCAGCACGCTTTGAATTAAAGCGGCGGACAGGTAAACTAGGTGCTACAAGGAGACCATCAAGGAACAAAGGAAAATGATCACTGCCACAAAGATCAGAATGCACTCTCCACGTCAGTGAAGGCAAAAGGCCAGCAATACACATGGAGAGGTCGAGACAGGAATAGGTACCATGAGCATTGGAATAATGAGTAGGGCTCCTATCGTTGAGGATGAGCAAGCCACTCTCCTCAAGAAATTCCGTTACCTGACTACCGCGATCGTCAGTACGGACAGAGCCCCACAAGCGGTGGTATGCATTAAGGTCTCCGACCAGCAAAACTGGTGGCTCGAGCTGATGGAAAAGCTGAAGGAGATCGGCGGCTGAAAAGGCTTCCCAGTAAGGAATATATAACGAACAGATACTAAGCGGACGAGAGAACTAGAAAAAGAAGAAGTGAAACAAAAGAAAAGATACCTGGCAAACAAAAAGATAGACCCCACCACCCAGGAAGAAACAAAGCAAAACAAAAGGTGCGGATTTTTTTTTTTTTGGATTTTGTATTTTAAACTTTTTTGTGTTTTCATGTTTTGAATTTTTTTGTATTTTTTTTATGGTTTCAAAGACTCAACACTCCGGACGACACAAACACTGGACGGACACAGCAGTAGGCCGGGTGGTTGCACGTCCTCCTCAAGTGGATGAAGACGTCCACTAAACCTTTCTCTTCCCGACTCCCACTAACCACCCGCGAGTCCAGTAGCGGTATTCGTGGCTGAGAGGGCGTGCAATCATATGAAGATGAGGGGTGATACATGAATGAATGATGAAGCCGCCCTCTCAGCTCGACCTCGTCCCCGACGATGATGGTGCGCTATACGGAGGGGGCGACACCAAGCAGAATGTTCACCCTTGCAGTTGACACAGAAGGGCTTCGTCGCTGTACAGGGATCCGCACCATGATTACCCTGGCCACAATTCGCACAAAGAGCAGCACTCGCATACATGAGGTGCTGGTGTGCCCAAAATGTTGACATTTATAACAGCGTAAGGGACTAGGTATATAAGGCCGAACTTTGAGACGATAGAAACCAGCCTTAACGTAATCAGGAAGCGTTGGCAAACTGAAAGTAAGAATCAGTGACTGGGTAGCTACGAGTTCACCTGACTTCTTACTTTTGATGCGAGCTACGCCTACAACGTGTTGGTCCGCTAACTCCGACTTTATCTCCTCCTCGGTGGCATTAAGGAGATCCCAACACGAGATCACACCTCGAGAAACGTTCAGTAGACGATGGGGTTCTACGGACACGTTCATCGCGCCAATAGCAGTTAACTTCATCAGCTTCGCAGTTTGCCGCTCGTCGGTGGTTTCCACCAGTAAGGTGCCATTCCTCAATTCCTTAATATCTTTAACCTGTCCGGCGTTATAAGTTATAACTTTATTAATAACAAAAGGTACTACCATGAGCAAAATAAATGACGCGTCTCTTTATTTTGAAGTTTTTTGAAAATATCTCCGTTTTCTTTATATGTTCGAAATTTCGGAAGGTTTCCCCAGCAGGACAGGTTAATAACAAACCCGTTTTTAATATTTGTGTTAGATATTAGCTTAAAATAAAGAAATTAGAAGAAAAAAACATTAAATCGACAGAAATCTCGAGAATTACCAACTCTGCTAAAGTGGGAAATTTTCAAGAACACGAGGGAATTCTGCATTTCAACACGAAGCAGCGACATCTATGTCATTGAGAGAAATGTGGATTAAATCTACAAACTAAACTTTTAACGAATATTTCTAGTATGTCTTATTATATGCATTATCTGCAAACTCCAAATATATGAATATATGCTAAGTATTAACATAAAGATAGAGCAAATAGTGGAAATTATCTATGGAAAAGGACGAATTGGTAGGACGATCGTAATGAAATATCGTCTTTACCGGAACAGGCTCAGTTCACGTAAAAAAACAAATAGCTCAGTTAGTTAAAGCAACGAGTCTGTATGCTGAAGGTAGCGGGTTCGAACCCGTGGAAGTGCCGTTATCATTTTTATCACTACACTACGGTTATTTTTTTTTATTTTTTTATTTGGGAAAGAATCAAATTGTAACGTATGTGTAAAACTCATGACGATACCAAAAAAAGAAAAAATGCTGTTGTCGCACTTGCATTAGCGTCCCTAATTTTGTTTGCAAACAGTTTCGTAATTATTTCCCCTGTGCTCACTGCTCACCATATGCTCGCTGGCGCATAACGAATGTTTCCCAGTAAATGTTAATTCTAATTTGGAGAATTTTATAAAGTTTCACAATATTTCTCACTAGATAGTCTTCTATCTACGTGTTTGGATATTTTGATAACAGATTTCCCTATTAAATGTTTAATTTTCCCTAGATGTTTAATTACGGAAAAGTTTTACAATGTATTTGTATTGAATTGAAATTGTTTTGAATTTACTACATAAGGTAAGTAGACCGAAGGAGGAGAACTCAAGTAATTGGTATTCTACGTAAAAGCAACCTATTGTAGAATGATGATGCTTCTTACCTTCAGCACATAATCTTAACGTTAGAGAGTCAGAGAGAGAAAAATCCTGGTCTTTCCTCCTCTATGACCACCCATCTTAAACCTCTACATATCATTGTTCGTCTCACAAAATTTCGGTGCTCCAAAAACATTCTAATAATAATAATAATAATAATAATAATAATAATAATAATAATAATAATAATCCTGAATATGCCATCCTTACATAATGTAAGATATCTTAGTTTCCTAGTTTAAATCTTAAATATCTTAGTTTAAAATGCTTTCTTTAGTACTTATTTGAGCAACCATGTAGGAGGGGGTACGACTTTTTATTTTGCCCCTCTCATTTCAGTAGCCTTCCAACAGAAAGTAATTTTTGATAAGCAGGACAGATAAAATGAATAAGAAATATATTTACAGCATTCTCTCCCCTTTCATGATTGGAATATCACGTAATATTTTTTGTTCTACGAAAGATGGCCCTGTGCGGTTAGGGGTAGGTAACTAAAAAAAAATACCTAATATATAGCGCCCCTTGATTGTAATATTACCGCTTCTTTATTTGTACGAGGGAGCCCCTACACAATCAAGGGTGACAAAAAGAATAGGAAGAGTGTCTGTTGATTCCAGTGGTGGATCCAGCACGAACTCCTGGGGGAGGGGAGGGGAAGTGAAACATTCTTTTGATGATGTGAAGCTGTCACAAATTACCACTTAACTAAACTAAACAATAGTGGGGGGAACTGGAACCCAGTCAGTTTAAATTTATGTAAAAGTTTAATTTTTGGATTCATATTAAAGTTTTGGTTTCAAATGAGAATTTCAGTCCAAGTGGTCAATGATCAAATCTCGTGGGGCTCTTCAGTGTAGGCTAATACGGCCCCCTTATGAGAAAAGGCAAAATTATTAACATGTTTATAACTTTCGAATTTTTCGCCTATTTTAAAGAAATATTTTGCTTCGTATTAAAGTGTTGGTTCCAAATGACAAACTCAGTCCGAGTGGACAATGATCAAATCTCCAGGGGGGTCTTCAGTATAGGGGGCTACGGCTCCCTTATGGGAAAAGGCAAAAATATGAAAATGCTTATAACTTCCGAATTTTCCGTCTATTTTAAAAAAATTATTGGCTTCATATTAAAGTCTTGGCTTCAAATGACAATTTCAGTTCGTGTGGACAATGATCAAATCTCGGAGGGCTCTTCGGTGTAGGGGTTTCGGCTTCTTTATGGGACAAGATTCACGTAGTTGATATTGCAAAATTGTTTTGTATATATAAGTGGAAACTTGCACCATTTGGTTAATTTTACCTCTTATGTTTTGCAGATTCATATTCCAAGCAATAGTTACTTCGCAGAGCTAAAAGAAGGCACTTACTAGTTTCATTAAAATGAAATGTCTTTTATGAGAGGAGCAGACGAACGAACAGGCACCCAAACGTTGGTTGAGTCGTACGGTTGAAACTCGTTAAGCTCGCTTCAATTATTATTATTATTATTATTATTATTATTATTATTAATTATAATAATAATAATAAAGCATTGCAGGGACCTTTGGTGCAGGGGGTCCGAGGCTCGATTCCACTTCGTGCCAAGTGAAATTTGAGGTGGACAAATACCGTGTGCATGGGTATGTGTTTTCTTGAGATTTTCCATTTTCCTCCCACTTTCTTCATTTCACCATTTCATTCATCATCATTCTCCCTTAGCGTAGGTGCATAATCGTCCAACGTTAAACTAGATATTGCATTTTCAATAATAATAATAATAAAAATTAATTCAACTGAAAGGACTGTAATTTATGTGGACAGCAATTATCATAAATATGCAACCATTATAAAAACAATGCTTTGAGTAGAAAGATAATCCTTTCCAAGTGTTAACGAATGCGCACGAGATAAGACATGTCTCGAGAAAGAGACAAGACGCGCTTTGTGACATCCAAGATAATACGAGGCAAATGTTTTGGACACGAGATAGCTTGTAAAATGTATCGTCTTGTCTGGAATGTCTCGAAAACAAAAGTCTAAGTTTTAAAATTATTTTTCAAGATCTATTCTCTCAGAAGTAGTTCTCTGCCTTAAAATTAATAACGACATTTGTGATTTAAAAAAGATAAACAATGCCTAAAGTTAATAGTTAACTTTTCGAAAAGAAGCTTCATTAAGGGTGAACCTGAAAGATGTCCACAAACTTCGGGAGGTGATTCGTGACACCAAAAGGAGACAAATGGTCCTCTTGCAGTTTTCCAATTCAGCTTCGTTGTCGAGATACAGGGTTGCCAACTGCTCGTGTTTGAGAAACTCACTGGGAATAAATTCAAGTCCAAGAATAAACTACTACTCATATATTTTTCAGGTCAATTGACTTATACCATGTTGTAAGGTCAAATATTTATTTATGAAGTGTGTACAAAATTCGCCAGGGACTTTTCTGAGAAAATCGTCGAGAAAAAGTCACCTCCAAGAATAAACTAAACCTCGTAAATTTTTCTAAGAGAAATATCTGATACTGCAATATAGGGTTGTTAATTAAATATTGATTAATGAAAAATAAACAAAATTGTTAAAACCATTTTTGAGAAAATAGCGTTTTTCGATTTTCGGCTGTTTGTAAACCACACTTATTTTAGGTGGTAGGAAAAAATGGAAAAGCTCCTGTAAGAATACTAAGTAAACCCTAAGTTTAAAATTTGGTGTAGATAAGTTGAACGGTATGGCCTCTAGGCGAGTGCATATAAAAGTGTGCCGAACGGACGGACCGGAAGGACGGGTGTCGAAAAGTCACATTTTCGGTATGTAGACGCCATGAAACATGTAAATCCGTTGAAATCTGAATTTGATATTATTTTCACAATCACTATATTTTCTTCTCTCTTTTGTCGCTCGAAAAAGAAAAGCCTGAGTTTACCACAAAAAGCTAGGGAGTTTCTCAAAAAATATTCAATTACAGGGCCACCGCACTAAACTTTTTCAATTCAATTTCTTAACTGTGTTAGGCCGCAGCTGTTACTGAAGTGTGTATTTGGATAATGCGAATAAAATTATCGTATTATTCAAATACATCGAATGTCAGATTATCGAATAAAAAACTTCGATTGAAGAAAATCCATACTACAAAACTAACTCACACTTTGAGCACATTTTCATTAGACATATAATAGACCAATTAATGCAATCATTGTTTATGAAATATGAAAAAAATCAAATGAGTCACTTTGGGAAAGTCGTTCAAAAAGAACACGTCAGGAGTAACCTACCTCTTGTGAATTGTTTCGAACAATGAGTTAAGATATACTTTTGGTTATTAATGAAATATTTATTTGCGAAATTTGAACAAAATCGCCTGTCGTTCGAGAAAATTGTCGGGAAAAAAACCTTGACCCCAAAAATAAACTATCCGTTGTAATTGTTTTTCATAGAAATGACTTATACTAAAATATAGGGTTATTAATAAAATACTTATTTATGAATTATCAATAAAATTGTCCGAGTAATTTTTGAGAAAATCGTGAGGGAAAAATAACTCCCCGAAGAAACTATCTCTTGAGGATTCTTCCAGGGTAAGCGAGTTATTCCATATTACTAGGTTTTTAATGAAATATTTATTTCTGAGTACGAACAAAATTGCTTGACTCATTTTTGAGAAAACCGTGGAGGAAAAACACCCCCAAGAGTAAACTACCCCTCGCATATTTTTTCAGGACAAACGAGTTTTGCCATATTGTTCGGTTATTAACGAAATATTTATTTTTGAAATATCAATAAACTCTTTTGAGTCGTTTTTGAGAAAATCGCCCAGACAACACTCCACCAAGAATAAGCTACCCCTCGCATTTTTTTTTAGGACAAACGAGTTATGCCATATTGATAAGTTATTAATGAAATCTTTATTTATGAAATATGAACGAAAACATTTGAGTCCATTTTGAGAAAAACACTGAGAAAAAACTCACCCCCTTAGTATAAACTACCCCTTGTAGATTTTTCTCAGATAAATGCCTTATACCACAAAATAGGGTTGCTAATTAAATATTGATTTGTAAAAAAAGAAAGAAAACAAGATCGTTAGAGCCAGTTATGAGAAAATATCTTTTTTTTATTTTCATCGTACAGGAAACTACCCTTGTTTTGGGAGTAGGAGGGAAATTTAAAAAAAAAACTATAGGAAATACTATGAAAATCTTAAACTAAAATTTGGTGCAGATAAGTTGAACATACCGTAAATTTTTCAACTAATTTACGGTATGTTCAAGTATGGCTTCTAGGCGAGTGCACAGAAAAGTGTAGCGAACGGACGGACGAACTAATGGACATGTATCGAAAAATAACTTTTTCGGTGTTAGGGGCTATAATACGTGTAAATTCGTTGAAATCTCAAATTTGATTTTTTTTTCGAACACCATACTTTCTTCTCTCATTTGTCACTTCAAAGTAAAAGGAACTCAGAACTACAGATAAAAGACACCTACTTTTACACATAGACATTTATTGATTTAAAACTGTTTTAGTTTGTGTCATTTCACTTCCAATTGAAAGGTTTTACAATGATTAACGGCATACCAATGACGAGACGGAAGTGTTCAGGAAGTAAATGCATTCAGAAGTCTAGACTGCATTACAGCCTGTTTTTATTTCTGCAATTGTTAACAGCTGTAATTTCGTCCAAACGCTACATGAAATAATTTTTGGTTGACGTCATTGTATTACTATTTTAGTATTGTTCTCTTCAGACTTGGTTGAAGTTTTGTCTTAACGGTTATACATTTTTTCTTTCTTATTTCATCGTTACACATAAGAACAAAATGTTATGGTGAGTGGATAGATTCGAACCTACGAACATTGAGTTTATATTCTTCCAACACTTTACCAATGGACCAAGCTTTGTCTTCACGTTAACGCCCGGTTACAGGGTTTACTACGATTTAAATAAAATGGCTGGCTGTTAGAATTCCCTGCTCACATATTTCGATAAATAACTTTCATTGCTTCGTACATACGTAGAGCAATATTTAGATACACATTTTAGGAGAGTGAATTTTGGTGTATATAATAATTTCATGCCAGGTAAAAGCTAGATAAGTTTTGATAAAATGTTTCATATGTAGTTCTCAATAATAAGCTTGCTGTTCGGAGTGAAGTTCCAAGGTTCAGCATTGCCTAGCAGTTTTTGCTATTAATATCCCTTCTAACAATATTGGCAGTGGACAAAAGTTAGCCCGTGTTGAAGCTTTTTGCTCCTAATTTAGTTATTTTACTTATTTAAGGAATATATTGAAAATTGTCAGCAGGCACGTATGCAGTAATTTATTTCGGGAGAAGTCCGACTTCAATATTAGGATAAATTATAATAAAATTTAAAAGATAATCCTTAAATTTAGGCTAAATTTACAGAGAAGTTGCGATTTCAGAGGGGAGTCCGGACCACCTGGACCCACCCCTAAATGCGTCCTTGTTTGTCAGTAACGTTTCCTCATTTTGAAACCCTCAAAAACTTCGGATATATGAAGGAAAACGAGTTATTTTCGATAAAATATCACTTCAGAAGACGCGACAGTTTTATTGCACATGGTGGTATCCCAAGTTCACAAGGGCAAGAATTCATTAATTTTGATTCTCTGTCATTGTGCTCTATCGAAAGGTTAGGTTTGTAACATATTACTCCTACGAACAAGCATGACTGGCAGATAGGAATACTGAACACAACTCCTGAGAAATGCATGCTGAACTTACGTTTATAGCTACGCGTTGGTGATTTGCCCTCAAGGTCAATCGAGTGGTAATTCAGTTCCGTCTCTGTTCTTAAGCCATGTTCGTATTGCTTGGAACAGTTTTGATAATGAAAAGCATGCCTCTTAATATAACAGACTTCTTTCGCGTAAGAAATCGAAACTCAGTTGGTCAGAGCAACTAGTCTGTAAGAATTAGGTTGTTAGTTAGTTAGGAGCCCAGTACGAGTAAGGGTTTTTATTACTATTGTTTTTATCTTTTTTGTGAGGAAAAATCAAATTGTGACATCGCGATATCAAACGTATTTGAGTGGGGCCGCGGTGGCTCAGTGGTAGAGCGTTCACCTCTGGTGCTTGGGGTCCCGGGTTCGATCCCAGCCCCCGCCAAGTGAACTTTGTGGTGGACAAACACCGTGTGCGTGGGTTTTCTCGGGGTTCTCCCGTTTCCTCCCACTTTCTTCATTCCACCATTTCATTCATTACTCATCATCACCGTCTCCTTTAGCCTAACCGGCATAACCGTGGGACGTAACACTTAAAGATTTCATTTCATTTTCATTTTCAAATGTATTTGATTAGGTAGCTTTGTCTTAGCTAAACTTTAAACATCAGTAACCGTCGAAATTATTTCACCAACTGATCACTTACTGAACATTTCAAACACGTCAAACCAGTGGCATAACATGAAGGTTAACCTCTCCTCCGCAATCCTTAGTTATGCGTCCGTACTTTCAAGGGCGGACTAAGGGCCGGGAGACTGCCCGGGGCGCCAGAAAAAGAGGGGCACCAAAACGAGCCTCAAAAAGTAAATTTTATAATGTGCTTTCTACTGACGTTTTTGGTTTATATTCTTGTAAAGTAGTGGCAATTATATGATCTTTTTCCATTTCACTATGGTAGAAGAGAGTTTCATAGTACTAAGGGGGCTGTATCGAAAAATTGAGAGATGGCATGTAGAATAAAGAGTGCCGGGAATTAAATATTTGTTTGTTTGCTTGAGTTTAGCGTTCCACGGTTATGCCTTAATGGGCAAGGGAGATGTGGATACTAATTATAGTGGAATCCGAACCACTTTTATCGTTCAACAGTAATCCACCGGGAATTGGACCCGGTACCACAGAAGGCAGGCGTGCTAGCCACTAGACCAGGGGGGGTGGAGTTGGTATTGTTTATAGCGGGCCATATTCTTTGTAAACTTTTCCTAGGTAATGGATTTCTTTTTGAAAATGGGTTTAAAACAGGGGCGTCATTTAGGGAGGGCAGGGAGGGGCATTTGCCCCCCTTGAGTTTGAGATGTATATAGATTTTATCATTAGAATAGTAGTAAATCAGTGAAAAATGCGAAATTTTACTTATATCAAGAGGTCTTTCCCCCCCCCCAAAGCAAAATCTGAAATGACGCTCCTGGTTTAAACTATTAAAAACACTATGATAAAATGTAAAATATAGGCTACTACTAGGGGAAGGGCGCCAAAAATTCACTTTGCCCGTGTGAAAATTTGGCCTGCTCCGCCCCTGCGTACTTTCTGTATATTTTTTGGCCTTGCAGCTTGTGCGGTCCCCACGCCACATTGTTGCGGGGGCGCTATTTACGCCTACCCTTCGAACGTAATTCAATAACTGTTTAAGAAATTCTACCATCAGCGTGAAAACGGGAATATATTTTTCTAATAGTCTCATAGAACTTTCACTCAGAATGCCAGATGCAATTTTTCAGAGTGGGCTCTGGCTAAGAAGAAGGAAGATCTGTTTCCTAAGTAAGTTCCTTTCAGAAAGTTTGCTATTTCTTTAACAGTGATGTAAATAAATATACTTATCGTTATTAGCTCGACACCAAACCATCCTGGACAAATCCCTCTAGAACAATGATCGGCAAAAGTTATTCTGCATAATTTTATAAGCGACTCAAGGGTGAAACACTTGTTAACGAAAGCAATGTTGTGTATATACTGCCTTGTTTCTGACAAAATATAAAGTCTTTTGTAATCTTTAGACACTTTTCCTATTCTTTTTGTCACCCTTGGTTGTGTAAGGAAGCCTCGAACAAATAAAGAAGAGGTAATATTACAGATAAGGGGCGCTATAAATATATTAGGTATTTCTTTTATTACCTAACCATAACGGCCTAAGGTCGTCTTCAGTAGAATAAAAAATGCTACGTGATATTACATTCACGAAGGAGGAAAGGATGCTCTAAATATATTTCTTATTCATTTTGTCTGCCCTGCTTCTCAGAAATTATATACCTTCTGTTGGAGGGTGCTGAAAAGAGAGGAGGGGAAATAAAACGTCGTGCCCCCTCATACATTTTAAATTTTGTGACGTGGTTGCTCAAATTATTACTAAAGAAAGCACTCTAAACTAAGATGTGTAAAGTTACAACATTATGTAAGGGTGGCATATTCATTAATAATAATAATAATAATAATAATAATAATAATAATAATAATAAATATGAATGTCTTTGAAGAGCCGAAATTATGTGAGACGAACAATGATATGTAGAGGTTTAAGATGGGTGGTCATAGAGGAGGAAAAACCAGGATTTTTCTCTCTCTGACTCTCTAACGTTAAGATTATGTGCTGAAGGTAAGAAGCATCATCATTCTACAATAGGTT
>NC_137460.1:221662601-221780433 GCF_964235325.1 Thermobia domestica | reverse complement strand
GGTTTGTTATTAACCTGTCCTGCTGGGGAAACCTTCCGAAATTTCGAACATATAAAGAAAACGGAGATATTTTCAAAAAACTTCAAAATAAAGAGACGCGTCATTTATTTTGCTCATGGTAGTACAAGCCCTTGAGAGCACTCGGACGGTTATCTGTAGCATCGCCACCATCAGTTACTTTATCTTTAATTACAAGATATTGGACCACGGGTGTCGCGATATTTGTCTTTTCCACAATCTCTCTGACAGGATTTTCTATCTCGCTCTCGGTAAGTTTGGGCTTTTTAGTAGAGGGCGAGCCCGGACCCGTTTTATTTGTTTTTGTACCCATGAGAAATTTAATTTATTAAACATGTGTAAAGAGAAAAAAAGGGTGTGAGGTCACACAGGGCCGTTAACGGGGAGAACTAACGCTACCCTCTGTCAATCCTTTCGCCACGCCCTCAAACTTAGGATCAGCGTGGGGCCGACGCGGTCAAGGGGAATGGGCGTGCAAAAAACCATTCCCGTCGACAAAAACGCGTGGCCCCGGAAAAGAAATTAAACATAAGAAAAGAAACCTGGCCAACCAAAAGATAGACCCCCACCAGCCCAGGAAGAACAAAACAAAAAAGTGCGGATTTTTTTGTATTTTTAATTGTACTTGGTTTTTCTCATTTTTAGTTTTTCGATTTTTTAATTTTTTTGTTGTTTTTTTATATTTGCAAAGACTAAACACTCCGGAAAACACAAACACTGGACGCACACAACAGGAGACCGGGTGGTGCACATTCTCCTCAAGTGGAGGAAGACGGCCACTAGACCTTCCTCTTCCCGACTCCCACCAACCACCCGCGAGTCCGGTAGCGGTATTCGCGACTGAGAGGACATGCAAAAGATGAAGATGAAGGGTGACAGATGAGGGAATGTTGAAGCCGCCCTCTCAGCTCCACCCCCTCCCCGACGATGACGGTCCGCTACATGGAGGGGGGTCCTTCACACCCACTCCAGAACATTAACTTCAGGCAGTTTCCTGGCAAACCAAACTAAAAATCGAATTCTAATAATTCAGACTTGATAGCATATTGTTTTCAACCACATTGAGTGATATGCATTAGTAATTAGTTTTGTACCGTAAAAAGTAGCCCTCTGAAGCGGACCACCATAATTATCCTTTGGCTCATATTATTGTTTGTTCAAACCTTCCCTACCCTTGTTTAAATCTACCTCCCTAGGGAGAATATTTGAACGATATTCCCTATGGGCTTACGTCTCATCGAAAATTCAAAAAAGTTCTCCATTCTCTGGTCACATTGGTATATGATATTCAGCACATTGATGCACTTGTATAAGAAAATTTACTGAGTGTGAAGGAGAAAATAAGAATTTCGTGAAATTTATTGTTCAAATGCCCTCCGCCCTCTAAATATATTACTTATGGTATATGGCCATAGGGTAGCTAGAAGTTATGCCATTCAACTTATATAAGGACCACTATAGTTGCATGTCTAAACTAAAGTTGCATGCTTGATAAACTAAAATAAACATTGATTATGGACTAACACTCTTTTAGCATGAAACGATTCAGTTGTAGGAATTAAGAATTTTTGAGAGGTTCAAACGGCGTCTTTTCAAATTTTCAATTTGGTCATTCAGGTTAACGAACTCATTTAAGATAATTGTACAAATCAGTTTGTGTACAAAGTTGGTTTCTTTCCATTGAAATCAAGGCAGTTCACTCGTTCACAAGAAAAAATCATATTTGATATATGGGGGCGTGAGTGCACAAGGAATTCAAACCTCACATTTTTATTCTTTTGATACACGTGTCATGAAAAAGCATTGAAATATGTCCCTTTTTAATACGAAGATAGGGCAAACTCTCTGCCGGTGGTTAACCCAGCCGGTGATGTAGGGGAAAGGTGGCCGCCTGCTACGCAGCACTGAGTAGGTTGAGTGTGGGTTCAAATCCCGCTTATGCCGATCATCCTCACTGGGGTTTTCCTCAGTTTCACCAGGCGAATGCCGGGATGGTACCTTCTCTAAAACGGTCAGGACCACGACCACTTCCTTTTCAAATCTAGCTTTCCGTAAAGGGCCGATGTGACCTCGAAATTGGAGGCCCGACCCTTCCTAGTGTCCTTCTCGTTCACAAATAAATAAATAAATTGAATCCCTTGTGCGCTGAAGGCCCCATGTTAACATTTATGAAACATCTGATTTTCAGATAATTTTTGGTTAGAAGGTGAAATTGCTGGAGTACAAACTGTACATTAAATTATTGGTATAGCATTTTTTTTTAAATCAACATGTGAATCTACTCCCCATTCCACCCTTCCCTAAAGTTTTTTGTTTCTCCTGAAAAGTCGTATTTCTGAAGTTACGTTGTTTCATAAAATAATGATTCATTTATAATAAATATGCGTACGATAGTAAATATTTTCTAAAATTAATTAAATTCGTTGTATATTCAATGTATATTCGTGGACGAACTGAATTATTGTGATCACTTGTGCACTGTAAAAAATGGTTGGGGTAATTCAACTCAATTTTAACACAGATCAGTGGATCCCGGACTGAGCCAAAGATACTTGCATAAATAACAATTTACATGCAATAATTGGTCATAGTAAATTTTCTCTGTTACAAACAACTTTGTGACAGTTGTTAACCGTGTTTTTTTTTTTTTTTTTTTTTTTTTTTTGTACATTGAATGATGTGCAGTTTTGCATAGCACTTCAGTTTCCAGTAATTTCCCCTTTTATTTATATTCATGGTAGGCTCAACCTAACGTTGGTTACCATGTTCCCTCTTCCTCTCATGTTGCTTTTACCTTCTAATGAATCGCAAGTCTTACTTTTGATCTATTTTCAGGGAAGTACTTTCACTTGGACTGAACAAGATGAGTTCTGCAAATTCTAAGAGTTTTGATCCTGTCAGCACCATTGCTATCGTCATTGAAAAGGAAAGACATGCTGTGCAGTATCCTACAAGTCGTCGGTTGGTAGACCTGGCCGATTTCGTTGAAAACATTCGTTCAGTAGAACGTCATGCCTGGGCAGAATGTTCTTTCGGGGGAAGTCTAATACACGTTTCATTTCACCATCTTGGACTGGCAACCTCAATTAAATTTCAGTGTACAAACATTATGTGTTCGAAAGAAGTGTGTGTATCTACTGGAAGTCGTACATCAATAAATTTGGATGCTGTGTGGACCGGTGTTAGTGTGGGAAATGGTTATGCACAGACTGAGGAATTTTTGGCTGCAGTGAATTCTCCATTTATGGCTTTAAGTATGTATCAAAAGTACCTACAAATATTCAGAGATATAATACAGGATGCTAAAGTGCAATCCATTAATGCAGCAATAGAGGAAGAGAAAAAGGCTGCTATACTGGCAAAAAATGTAACATCTGCAGGGATGCCTAAGATCACTATTTTAGTTGATGGGGGGGGGTGCAAAAGAACATATGGGCATTCATACGACTCGAACAGTGGAGTTGCTGTTATTATTGGTGAGCATTCAAAAAATAGTAATATTTGCAAGTGTGCGAAACAAGTATTGCGTGATATGCAAACCGCAGAACACAAGGGTGGATCTCCTCGTGATCATATTTGTAACCGGAACTGGAAGGGAACATCAACTGCGACGGAAGCTGATATTATAGTAGGAGTAGTGAAGTGGTTGTTCGAGGAAAATGGAATTTTGTGCACTCAAGTTGTTGGATATGGAGATTCATCAGTGATTAAAAACATCCGAGAAAGAATTCCGTATCCCTCTGAAGTGTACATAAAAAGATTGAATATGTAAATCATGCCATAAAAAACTTTCGCAAGAAATTGTTAGCTCCAAGTAAGAACACAAAGGCATTTTCAGGGAAAGATGACCTCGCTGCCAGGAAGACGCTTGAGACTAAGGTAGAAGCTTTGTCTTTGGGTGCACGTGCTCTCATAAGCAAATGTGATGCTGGAGAAAAGTCAGAGGTTGATAAAAATCAACTCGCCAAAGATTTGTCTGCATTACTGCGACGTCTTCCTCTTCACATATTTGGAAGCCATAAGGAATGTGAAGAATCATCCGAATGTAAGAAAAGTCAAGAACATATTGAAGAGAATGCAGCTATAGAACTTCTTCAGAAGTATGGAATGTGGGATTTATTCAGGATTGTGTTATTCGACTGTCTTTTTTCAGTGATTGTCTAGTGTTCAACAAAACCAGCAATCTCGCTGAGAATTTCATGAGCTGTGTCGTTAAATATACAGGAGGTAAAAAGGTTGACTTTTTCGAGAGGAAGTGGATTCAAACACAGAACCACTGCATCAGTTCTGTCTCACAACAATCCCGGGCAGCAATGGACAAGACAACGTTTGGTAAGGTTTAAAAGAAAAAAACCACTCACCTATCCTTCGACAAACTAATAAAAGAACGAAGAAGCTTTTACAGAATCAAATGGCACGAAGTAACAGAGTTAGAGTGCGTTTGGAAGATAAGTTTCAAACTATAAAAACCACATCTGTTACAAAAAAGAAGACAAAAAATGTAATGTCAAAGACCTAGATTACGGAAACTGTGATGCTACGGAAGAACAATTAGACGAATTATGTAAGGAATATTATGAACGGAAGGTGCCAGTCAGTAGTGAAAGAATCAAGATAATTGAGGAACAAACACGTGATCAAAGTCTGAGACCTGGTTTGAGGAAAGAAAAATCCGGATTACTGCATCAAATGCAAAAAGGATTGCTTGCAGAAAACAAAACACTAGCTGTGAAAAGATAGTGAAGGACCTGGTGTATCCTAAGGAATATAACACTGTTGCGACAAATTGGGGGAAAGCACACGAGGCTATAGCACGAAAAAAAATATGAACAGGTTCTAGGAGTCTCTGTTATTCCTTGTGGTCTATTCATAGATAAAGAAACCCCCTTCCTAGGGGCAAGTCCTGATGGTGTCGTTTATCCAGATAAAGGAGAACCATATCTCTTGGAAATAAAATGCTCTTACAATGCACGATTTTGCGAATGTATTGCTGAAGCTTGTGAAAAAAATAAAATCCTTCTGGCTACGCAAGAATGAAATTTTTTTTCAACCAAAAACCCACACGTACTACTTCCAAATTCAACAGCAAATGCTTTGTGCTGGAATGAAGAAGTGTGATCTTCTCGTGTTCATCCCTGTAGCAAGTGAGATACCTAGTAATCACAATGAAAATTATGCCATTTTAACAATAGAACGTAATGAAGACTTCCTCAATGACCTTGTCCCAAAACTACGATGGTTTTACATGAAAGGTATACTACCAGATCTCGCTGATTCTCGTGTGTTTCGTGGACTCCCAATCAGGGAACCAACGAGGCCATTCACGAAGGCAGATGACAATCCACAAAAAAGGTAGAAAGGAAGTAGTGATGTGAACATCGGTGTCAGTAATAATAAAAGTATTTAGTGGCCACAAATATAAAGCATATTGTAAGTATGTACCGGGCAGTGTAACGCATTCTTAAGTACGTATTGAAAGCACAAGTATCTTTGTGAAAAACTGTCACTTTGTGTAAATATAAAAATTCATATATCACTCAAATATGAGTAGTACATGGGAAGAACGATGAAAGCCACATTTTCAGTCAGGTTTGGTTATGTTCAGAAAATGTTTTTTCTGTACCAAAATATATAAAATGGATGGTGAACGCAGGTAGTAGTTCACTCATGGGTACATCCACGAGTGGATTACAGCCAATTGTCACCACCCATGTTATATATCTTGGTGCAGGAAAAAGAATTATTGAACCTAACCAAACCTTACTGAAAATGTGATATTCATCATTCTTCTCCTGTACTACTCATATGTAATTCATCACAGTCAACATTTACAATAACCTACTGTTTACAAAATATTACTCGTATTCTAATGCAGATTGTAAATAAGTGTATGGATGTCATTTGTGAATAGTCTCAGTAGCTTAATCTGTATACAGAAACTGCAAATCAATTATTTCATATGCCTACAGGGGAACCTTCCATTGCAAAAATAAAAAGGTAACGCATCATGGATAGTACTCCTCGGGTGATGTGGAAATCTATCCAATGTTATATATATATATATATATATATATATATATATATATATATATATATATATATATATATATATATATATGTATGTGTGTGTGTGTGTGTGTGTGTGTCGTGGATGAATAGTTACGCTCATCCCTTATATTAACGGAGTCTCTTGTTTGAGTGAGTGATTAGGGGGGGGGGCAATGGGGACGTCAGCAGCAAGGCTATATGTTCCCGTCACGATGAACACGGTTGCTCTCAACTAAAATATAGGAAGAAAAAGGCTAAAACAATAGGGCAAACAAAACTGCTGCTAAATAAGAAAAATAGAAAATAAAAGAATAAATAAATTAAAATATATAACAATAACAATATATAGAAACACAATAAAAGCTAACCGAAATTAAAAATTCAGCAGCAATAAAACAGTGGCAACACACTAAAACAGCTCAGAGAACGTGAGCAACCCCTCAAGCATTAACAAACTCAAGTACCCGGCGAACCATAACACTTGAATCCTCGAAAGTACGGGTAAGAGCAGAAGGAAAATCTGAAACGTTCTCTGAGAGCTGAGTATTCAGGACATTCAACGAGAATGTGCTGAATACTCAGCGGGACTATACACTCTTGACAATACGGACGGTGAGTCCCTTGTTTGATTCCCGATGGAGACACAAGTGGTTCGGATCCTACGTTAAGCTGTAGGTCCCACCCATTGGACGTCATCATTCTGAAAGTATGTTCTTTTCTGCGTATCCTGCTCCTTGTTTCAACTCTAACTGACAATGCGTAGTATTAGCGGGGTAAGCGCGGAAAAAGTCAAAGAAAACAGGACTTTGCTCCCTTGTGCACAGTATGGCCACCGTTCCAAATGGGTGTTATAGGAGCTATCATGGCAACATTTTTGTATAAGACAATTGGTGTGTGTCGTCTGCACGGTTGTCTGGGGACAAAAAAGGGCGAAGATGTTTTTCAATAAATAAATAAATAAATAAAAGAAAGGTGCATTTTTCAATTCCCGTATCCTCGTCCTAAGAAGGCGCTTAGCTTCTTTCTTAGATCCTTAAACTTTAAATGCTTTGAATTTTTTTTTTTTTTTTTTTTTTTTTTTGCGTATCATGCTTCTTGTTTCAACTCCCTAGCACAGTAATGATTTCTGGAGTGGTTTTGGGGGGAATTCTCCCAAGACCTACGAAATTCACCCTCGGGGGCTTGAGATCTTCGCAGAAATTTCTGTGGAGCACGCAATTTTTAGTCGCTTTCCCCCCTCTGTGTGTGGTGCCTCCGGAGGAAATGATCTGAAATTAACACTGCTAAAGGATAATTAGAGATTGGCTTACAGTACTTAGTCTTAGCGAAGTAAGCACGAGAAACTAGAAATATCACAAAAAACAGGGCTTTTGCTCCGCTGTTCCCCCGTGAAACTGCACGGTTTACACACAATACAGATTGGATCTAACAGGGCTACTTAGAGAACGTATTATAGAACATTTGCTGTGCAGTGTTGTCTGCGGACAAGGAGGCAAAACCGCGTTTTTCATTAAAAAATGGAGCATTTTAAATTTCCCTCGCCCCCTCATGAGACGCTTCTTCAATGAGACCGTATCCTGCCTCTTTCTCCCATTCTCTAGGCTCTATGCCAATTAGGATTGACAGGCATTTGAATAAGTCCATTACTTGGTTGCTTAGTAATTAGCCATCATATTGGCTGCCATATTGGATTTAGACAAATGTTCTCTCTGGTTACCATGTAAAATATGTCTTGTCATGACGAAAGCTACAAGAAAAAGTAGGTTTCGTTTAGTCCTGAGGAAGTATGTTACATCCTAGAGTACGCATTTGTAACTTTGTACAGTTAATCGTTAGACAAGAGTGTTACCAGACTGTAAGGTTTCTAAGTGGCAATAAACAATGCCATATTTAAATTCATCAGCCTCAGAAACCTATACTTTGACACCAAAACTATCTTTCTAAGTGCCTTGGTTCAAGATTTCTCTCTCTCTCTCTCTAGAGAGAGAGAGAGAGAGATTTACGTAGGGCGGCGGCCATATTGGAAAATGACGGCTACCAGGAAAACACCTCAAATTTGACATATTTTCCCAAGACATTATTTAAAAAGAAATTAGGGGACTTTTTTACGGACACCTATATATGGGGGCCAGGACTTTACATTGTCGTAATCCTGTGGGGGCACCCCTCTGCTCCCTGACCCTTCGCCACTACTGTATGCTATAATATTTGTCCGGAAGGGGAAAAAATTCCCAAAATAACCGCGTTTTCTGATATATACTGTTCTTCCCGCGCACTCTAGAATGCATTTTGATGAACTTCCCGAGGTAACGGGTAAAAGAGGATACTTCACACCACTTCGTCCAGTCTCTTAGTATGGAACCATTGAGGGAGACAAACTCTATAAACCTAACAGTATTTGGCAGCTGACAGGTAATCTCAGGAACTGCTCGAGAACCTCTTTCATCCACACATCCACTCCCTTCCCCTCTCCATTTCACCAACCCGCGGCCAAGCATAGTGGGGCGTGACTTACCCTCGTTAAACTGACGGGTGACTTGAACACTTATCTTAAAATACTGTTTTTTAATTGGCGTATCAGATATGGTTGTGATTAAAATTATTAGAGTCGTTTCTTCTCAAGGAATAAAGCAAAAAAAGAAAAAACTATATCTTTCTACCATTATTGGTTCCAAAGTTAGACATATTGGGCCTTATGCAGAGTCGTTCTGACGAATGATTAGTGTGATACTAAACAGTTCTACTAATATATGTTTTCTGTAGTAGTCAGGCCTTTTAGTATGATGCTAATTATACTGCAAAACGACTCTGCATAAGACGGATTATAATTTGTATAAAGAGAAACTAATTTATTTTTTAATAACTTATTTCTGCTAAACTAGTAGACAAATATACAATTTAAGTATTTCATCCCGTTAATAAACTTCTGTAGAATGCTGCAAAATTTTTCTTTCCCATTAGAGATACCTAGTTCCTTAGAAAATGAGAAAATTCGGTAGCCATATTCTCCCCATAAGGTCCAATATAATTTGTTTTGTGCCGAGAAAAGGTAGATCACACCGTTAAGTTTCTAAATCTTGCAATTACAGAATAAAGAAAGGTCTATCGTATCAGCGAAACTGAAAAATACGAAACCTTTAGTATATCGGCAACATACTATTTTAGAAGCCGATCCCGGGAACTACGTCAATGTAATTGTCAGGAAATTAAGCCTTAAAAGTTTTACAAAAAAAAAAAAAAAAATCAGGGTAGAAAGAAAACTCTATTAATGATTTGCACGATGATGATTTTTCGATGTGATTATTGAATAGGGACAGGAGTAAACAAATGTTAAACGGAATCGAGCAAGGAGCAATACTTACAACATGTTGCACTACTTTTCACTGTTCATATGTATAGTGTAAAATAGAGATGGGAAGTTTGATTCCTTTTATGGAATCGACTCCTTTGATTCCGTTCACTAGAAGAACTCATAGAAAGGAACGACTCCATGCAACGAGTCGTTCCTTTCTAACACGAATACTTTGATTCCATCGGAGATGCAAGCAACATATGTTCGTTCATTTCTTCCGTTGTATATCGTGAAAACTCGGAAACCTTGGGTTGTGGTGAAACCAATACATTTGAAGCTTGCAGGAAGTTGTAAAAAAAAAAAAAAAAAAAAAAAAAAAGACTATTGCCATATCTCTTTCTGCTGGTCTGACTGTAGGGGGAATTCTGGTTTGGAACAAAGCTCTTGTTCTCTAAAGGTCGAGTGAAGGGGAAAGGGAGGTATGTTGCTTGGGTTGTCATATGTTTGTCCTCATTCAGGAAACAAAAGAGACGAACCTGTGCGTCAAGGTCAAGAGTAAAAACTTCAATCCCTATTGGTATTGTTTGAAGAAACATAAAATTTCCGTCTATCTACCCGGTACCCATCTTCTCTTCCTCTGTCTCTCTTGGCGGGCACGGACCCAAATAAAGAAACCAACAACAACAAAAAATGAACATTGGAAACAAGGAAGGAGTACAATAAAGTTCTTCAAGGTGAATGAACTATAAGAATGGGTTGTCATTCTTTTTTCTCTTACTTATAATACCAAGGAAACAGTGGCAGTACTTCAGAATCAGCCCCCACGCACAAATCCTTCTCGGTCCCCCGCGCGAAAATTCATCTCACACCACTCTCTCACAAAATTCTTGTCAGGGCCTACAAAGCAATTCAATCTTTTCATGTATTTTCCCAACACAGATATCCGAAATGAGGCAATGATTGTATTAGGTAACACAAATATCTAATTATCAGAAAACTATTTTTGCATGAGAACGGTTACGTTGTTTAAAACTGTATTTACTACATGTGAATGGACTGTTTATGATTATTGGGGGCGCGGTGGCTCAGTGGTAGAGCACTTAACTCTGGTGCGAAGGGTCGCGGGTTCGATCCTCGCCCAAGTAAGTTCGTGGTGGACATCGTTGCTCGTGGGTATTCTCGCCGTTCTCCCGTTTCCTCCCACTTTTTCATTCCACCATTTCTTTCATCATTCACTTGCAGTTTCATTCGTCTCCTTTAGCATTCCGTTTTCAACATGCTGCTGTTTACCAACGTGTGCCTCAGGAGTTACCAATACCACTTGTCGAGTACATTTCCACTGAACACACTATTATTTTCTCGCAAACGTACATAGGGTGTATGTAAGTGTGTAAAGGAGATATCTCTAATAGAAATTGATTTTAGTTTCGTAATGACACACTCTGAAATAAAAACATATATAAGCGAAAGTTTAGTAGCATATCTAATGAGATCCTTGGAAACATGCTTTGATAATGCTGAATTTAGACGGAATGTGCATGTATCACATGCATTGTCAATGCACTTAAGCTGAAAAATGTACCAAAACGTACAATTAAGTTACTGACTGCAGTACTAATAAAACCTGCAGGACCGTGTCCGTGGGTTTTCTCGGGGTTCTCCCGTTTCCTCCCACTTTCTTCATTCCACCATTACATTCATTTCTCATAATCACCGTCTCCTTTAGCCTAACCGGCATAACCGTGGGACGTAAAACTCACAGATTTCATTTCATTTCAAACCTGCAGGAGTATACAAAAATACAAGATTGCTCAAATGTTTTTCAAGATTGTTTAACGGTTTTCTATTGAAAATACAGGACAAATGCACGCATTTCATCTTTAATACAACTAAAAATAATGAGGAAAGCATTTCATTGACGAACATTTAAAGGTAGAAAGGGAAGTTCATATGGAGATTCTAAGTGAAAAATCGCCTATTTACCATCATTTTTGGCTTATGTCAGAAAGTGTTAAAACAAAATTGGTCGAAAAAGATACAAAATGAATTTTATTCGAACACAGCATCAGAAATTTTATTAAACAATTTTATGCCATTCATACTTCTAAGGAACGTATTAATATTGAGCAAACAGAAACAACTACTTGTAAAAGAAAACTCCCTTTAACAATTCTTTAGTTGAGGGCTACTTGCACTACGTGAGAAACCATCTGTTGCAATTAGACTTTGGAGAAAGCCTGAATGGTTTATTCGGAAATCCTTCCATGGAGAAACAGTCATCGTCGGGGAGGGGTGGACCTGAGAGGGCGACTTCATTCTTTCATTCCTTGTTACCCCCTATCTGCACATTATTGCATGCCCTCTCAGCCGCGAATACCGTTACCGGACTTGGTGGAAGTCAGTGGTTGGTAGGAGTCGGGAAGCAGAAGGTCTAATGGATGTCTTCCTCCATTCGGGAAGGACGTGCACCCACCCGGCGCACGGTGGGACAGAACCGTGCGTACCGTCTCAAAAATTGTTTTGGGGAATGCACATATCTAACTGAATGTCTAATACGTATTATAGAGAATGTAAAAGAGATTATTGCACATTTTTGCTAACAAAACTGGACTTGCAAGTTGACGCTTAAAAGAATGTCGATTATGTAGAACAGAATTCCACCAGTTTACATGCCATATTTTCATTATGTCAATGCAAATCTGTAAGTATGATATATGGTTAGAATTGTTATTAAGTACTTGATGTAAAAAGTATTTAAATGGACAATTATGTAGAAACTGGAGAGGTACATAATTTTGTTGGACAGTATCCAATATCCTATCCATATTAGAAACTTTAAAAAGACTTTTGACAGTTAGCGATGTCTGCCTATGTGGTAATGTTGAAATTATCATATAGAGCAGCTCACATAAAAGTCATGGCAAAAAAAAAAAAAAAAGTGTCCGAATCTGCCCCTTAAATAGAGACCAAAAATGCCTGATGGAGGGAAAATGAAAACTTTATCAAAATTTAAGATTTGATTCATGAGATTTTTGGGAAATACATGATTTTTGACATTTTATTGTTAAATAATTTTGTCTATTAGTAACTAAACTAAAGTTTAACCAATATTTCCACGTTACCTAATGTATTACTTTTATTTCTTAGACTTCATCATCCTCGGTAAAATCAATATTTGCGAAGTATCTAAACAACAAAATGAGTGACTTTGTTGTGCATCGACGAGTATTATGCGCATTCTTCATTGACCATGGGACAAAATCAAAAGATATTCAAAAATACTTAGGTCATCACCATTTGCCATCTGCAAAAAGTGAATTAGTTGTGAAACGTATTCAAAAATCGCTTATATCAGCTTTTAACGATCGCTGGACCGAACCAAAGAACGTTTCTTTAATAAAAATTCAACGCGGTTGGACGGTGAATTTAAGGTACAATTAGAGGAAGTACCAAAGGATACCACACCTACAATATCTGGAGAACGTGTACGACCACCAAAGTGTTATGAATTACCAGAGAAATCGAAAAAGAAGGAAGAATATGCAGTTAATACAAGAATATGGACTCGAGTATATACATAACGCATACGTCCAAGGATTGCAGTCTGAAGGAGAATTCCACGAAGCTTCTGTTGTTGCAATGATGCGGAATTGTGATGGAAGTGAAAAAAAGACCATAAAGGAAAAATTGTTGATGAAACTCACAATACAGCATATTTGACGGCGGATGAAGCTTTAAGTCTTTTTTTGCTGATTTAGATCTTTCGAAATCACAATACGGATTACCTCGAGCAAGTCTGATTAACAAAAACCTCGATATATTGCCATCATATAATATATTGACAAACGCAAAGTGTTCTTCTCCATCCTCCAGCATTGAAATGACCGATACAGGCGCTAAAGTAAATCTGCAAGATTTGCTGGATCACACGAGTGCCCGTATCTTAAACATTGCACATGTTTACAACCCAACAAGAAGAAATCTTAAATTTTTTTTACCAAATAGGGCTGTGATGGTTCATCGGGACAAAGCGAATATAAACAAGTTTTAACAGATGAAAGCGACTTAGTCTCAGATGCAAACTTATTTGTAGCGTCTTTGGTACCAATAAAGCTGACTGATACTGAAACAAATGAGGTTCTTTGGCAAAATCCGGCTTGCTCTTCTATTCGATATTGCCGACCAATTCTCAGGGAATTTGTAAAAGAAACGCCCGAGAAAACCCGTTGGGTGGTTGGTGATTTGGAGGACAGGTAATTGAAGTAAGTCGCGAGCTGTTCTTAACTATGGTGGATCACAACGTTTCACAAGTTCTGGAGCTGTGTGTACGGTGTGTAGGGCTAAACCAAGCGAGATGAATAATTTGGAGAAGATTGAATCAAAGCCAGATCATATTAATGCTTACGAGTAAGGTTTGCCTACGTTGCATGCGTGGATTAGGTGCATGGAATTAATTTTACGTATTTCATATAATCTTTCGTTTCAAAAATGGACTGCGAGAACTCCGGAAGATAAAACAAGTAAAGCAGACAAGAAGAAACTTGTACAAAGCCTCTTTCGAAGTTGAATGGGCTTGCACGTTGATAAACCTCGGCAAGGAGGTGGAAACAGCAATGACGGCAATACAGCTCGACATTTTTCTGAGAACTACTATTGTTCTTCAGAAATTACAGGAGTTGATGCAGATCTTATTAGAAGGTTATTCTTCAGACTTTGGCAGCCGGTATTGCTGTGAATCCAGAAAAAATTGGTGAGTATACTCGCACTACTACAAAATTGTACGTAACGAAATATATGTGGTATAGCATGCCTTCTTCAGTACATAAGATCTTAATACATGGGGAAAGTATAATTAGACATTTTGCTGATCTGCCTATTGGTAATCTATCTCACGATGGCTAATAATTGCGTAATAAAGGTTACAAAAGTGTCAGATTATATCACGCTAGAAAGTGCACTAGGTCCACAACGAATGAAGACATATTTCATGGTCTTCTATTTACATCAGATCCATACATATCCAGTCTCAGAAAACCATCAGTCACTGTTTCCAAGGAACTGTTAGATATTTAAATTGAAGTATGTACATTTATTTGTCTCTTTGATGTCGTGGAATAATAGATGTTCGTCATATATTATAGGTTATTGTCATATGTTATATTAACAACAATACGAAATAATAGTGTAATATCATAAAACTATAACTCTCATTCAATACATAAACTATGTTCTTGAACGAAAAAGTGTCATTTTTTATATATTATAAATCACAAAGAACAACGAATAAACCATTACTTGCTAGTATATACATTAGATACTACATACCAAATTGCAGCTATGTACTGTAATCAACAACAACGTTACAGATTTTTGCGACGGTACGCACGGTTTTATCCCATTGTGCGGCTGCTGTTGTGTTTGTCCACTAATAGTGTTTTCTGGTGTGTTGAGTCTTTGGGAAAATAAAAACAGATCATAAAATTAAAAAGCAAAAATATAAAAACAACAGTTTTTGATTTGTTTTCTGGGCTGGTGGGGGGTCTATCTTTTAGTTGGCAACGTTCTTTCTTTTCCTTTCACTTTTTCCTTTTCCGTGGCCACGCGTTTCTGTCGATGGGAATGGTTTGTTGCACTCCCATTCCCCTTAACCGCGTCGGTCCCACGCTGATTCTAAGGTTGTGGACGTGCTAAGAGGATTGCCAGGGGGTAGCATAAGTTATTCCCACTAGCGCCCACATGTGTGTTTACATCCCTTTCTTCTTAATAAATGTTCAACTTAAAAAAAAAAAAAATTATGGGTACTAAAACAAATCAAACGGGTCCGGGCTCACCCTCGAGTAAAAAGTTCAAAAATAGCGAGAATGAAACATTTAACCCTGCAACAGAGAGTGTGGAAAAGACAAGTATCGTGACTCTTGTATACCGGTATCTTGTAATTAAAGATAGAGAGTCAGATAGTGCCAGTGCTGAAACTAATTGTCCAAGTGCTACTTTCGTTATTCATAGAGTTATTACGCATAACGCCGGACAGGTTGAAGATAGTAAGAAACTACGAAATGGCACAACTGGTGGACACCTTCGACGAGCTGCAAACCGCGAAGCTCTTTAAATTGACTGCAGTTGGACCAGTGAAACTTACAGTGGAACCCCATCGTCTGCTGAACGACTCTCGCGACGTGATATCATATTGGGACCTCCTACACGCCACTGACGAGAAGATTGAATTGCTGCTTGCAGATCAACACGTTGTAGACGTAGCTCGAATTAAGAGTAAGAACCCACGTGAACTATTTGAAACACAGTCACTGATTCATTCTTACAGTTTGCCCACGCTTCCCGAATACGTCAAGGCTGGTTATTACCGACTTAAAGTCCGTCCGTATGTTCCCAGTGCCTGCGCTGTTTTAAATGTCTGTATTTGGGGCACACCAGCACGTCGTGTAATGCGAGGGCTGCTCTTTGTGTGAATTGTGGCCAGGGTAGTCATGATACGGAACCATGTACAGCGACCAAGCCCTTTTGTGTTAATTGCATGGGAGAGCATTCTACTTGGTCTCGGGACTGTTCAGCCTTTCAACGGGAGAAACATATCCGGGAGTTAATGGTTGTCGAGAAAAATCTGCTGCTGCTGCTAAGCGTCGTTTAAAAGAAAGCATTCCCATCTTCGCTTTCTGTGCCGTTTGCGACGGTTGCAGCTAATTCTCAGAAATCCGTAGCGACACAGACATCCGACGTTTCCACCCCGACGGACCTCGTCCCTGAGAATCGTTCTCCTCCAAAGAACCCAGTTGCCTCGACAAGCGAATCTGTGAAACACCGCGTGTTTCTGTTAGTGGTCTTCGGCGTACTCCTTCCTTTCGCCGATCACCCTATATCGCTGACTTTAAACTTAGCCAGCATATCAGACGGCTTAATTCGGTTTTCTCTTCAAAGAGAGCAAAATCTATTCCAGTTTGCAAGCCACCTGCAGCTTCTCTGAAAGTTGACATGGTGGAAAACGAACTGATAGATATGTAGTGGACTGTGATTGGCCCCCGTGGGAAGGTTCCCTTAAAACGTTGATCTCTTCCACTATGGTACTTCTGCAATGGAACCTTAGTGGCTTCTGTAGTCACCTTGAGGAATTGAAACAAGTCATTCCTGACCACTCATCTATAGTTGTCTGTTTGCAGGAAACACATATCAAGCTACCCAGTCCTGCATTCTATCTGGGTGTAGTACGCATAAATGTGATAAGCCTGATGCTGGTCGCGCTGCTGGCGGCGTGGCCGTATGTAGCACCGACTCATACAAGTGGATTGGCGGTAGAAGTGGACACATTGAGATTTCTCGGTGGAAAATCGAAGGCCTGTCTCGTTCGAACAGCATACAAGACGATTGAGTCATTTTAAGCTGTTGAGTAATGCCGTGAAGTTGGCGGGAGCAACAGAAAATGACAAGGTCGTCAACATAAAGCAGATCAGACACAGGAGCCTGGATCTGCGAAAGAACACGACGACAGCAAACAGGGTGACGCTAAGGACTCAACCTTATGGAACACACCATCTTCTTGAACAAAACGTTCCGAAAGACTAGATTCCACACACACTCAAACACGGCGATCATGAAGAAAGTACACAATGAAGTGAGCCATATGTATACAAAGACCCGATATATAATTGTTTTAAGATGTTGTAACACTATGTTGTGTCATACGCCTTCTCTAAGTCGAAAAATATTGCTAAAGATGTTCGCCGTTGAGGAAGCCGTCTCGAATTTGACCCTCAATGAAGAAAATCGTGAAAAATTCAATGAATACCAAGAATATGAACTCTTTGTAATCAATCCAAAGAATACTAAGATAGCAACTACAATAAATAGGTGTTAGAAATTCCAACTGATTTGCTTTAATGTAAATAAATGAAAGGTAATGATGAATATCTGTAGTATCATGTATTTGTAAGAGTGTATTCGGTTGAAAAATCGTTACAAACTCAATGGATATCAAAGTAAATAAGAAGAATAAAAGATATCATTTACTGAAGGAAAGAAAAACAATGCTCGATTCGCTCACGAAATGTATACAAAATTCCAAAACACCTTCGTGACGTTCATTCCTGGAGTCCACAGAAGGCAAGAAATATCAGGTATTCCTTACCTCAAATTTCAAATAAGCATAAAACGCAATGTAAACATTACGACATGGATGGACGTACCTCAGCAATTTTACATTTTGATTAGCATTTGGTGCTAGTACACAAAATGAGAGAATGAAGCAAGCAGTATTTATCGACTCTGAGAAAGGGAAAGAAAGAAAACCAGGGAGACACGACCAAAGTTGGGCGAACAATAACAAGGCCCTACAACACAAGATCCATGTTCGAAATTTAGTCCATTGAATTTTACGATGGAACCTTGGTCATTGTTTGATAAATGGTTGTCTATTGATGGAGTTTCTATAACAGGAACAAAAACTGGAGACCAGCATATAAGACAAGTTAAACAGAGATTCTTGAAATATCTAAGTTTCTTCAGTAAAAGAAATTTCAACAGAGATTAGTACCTCCAAATTAAGTTTTTTTTTTTTTTTTTTTTTTTTTTTACAAATCTGAAAGAAGAGAAATCAGGAATTGTTCTGTTTTACATAGGTTCGGTGGAAACTTTTTAAAATACTTGTCTAACGAAGAAACGAATTACACAAGAATGAGAACTGAACATGTATATTTCTAAATGGATTTATTCTATATATCAACTGAAATCCCAAGAGGAGATTTCAGTTTGCACTGGAAGAAGGAAAAAATACCATAATGCCAAAGAGCTGTCTATATTTGGAAACAGTGAACTAACTAAAACCGCTCAATTATGTCTAAGAGATGCAAGTACAAGTAGCGCGCTGTCAGTGAAAGAACATTCAGTAGCTAGAAACTACCTCCTAATGTATATTTTATTAAAGACCGTACAAAGACCTGCTGTAATTCTGAACATGACAATTCACGAATTCAAAAGCGGTTTATTTGTAGAAACCACACCTCCAGCAAATGAAGTCAACAATGCGACAAAACGATAGTGCATGTGATTCCAGCGTTCGGATACCAGACTGCTGCGACGAGAGGACCTAGAAACATACGCATGAATAAAGGAAGAAAAACATTGCTTTTAAACTACATACAACATATAAGACCGTTCTTAAACCCGAATCACCAATACGTTTTCGTAACAGAAAGTGGAAAGGAATTTACAGTAAGTCAGTTTTTAGACTGCATACAATGAGTATGGAAATCTACTGGTTGTAAAACTAATATAACATCTAGGATATTCCGAAAAACAGCAGTTAGTATGGTACATTCAAACCACCTCAAACGAGAAGAATGTTGGCTTGGTTAATGACTCACTGAATAAGTATCTCTGAGAATACATATAAAGTAGCTGCTCAAGAGCAAGAGTGTGCTAGATCCTGAATTACGCTTGAGATTTATTTCGGAAAAAAAGAGTCGTACTAGATGTGAAGGAAACGTCGACATCCTTAGAGAGAGCAGTACACAAACTGCCACGAAAAATGATACAGAGCTGACACAACTATCTCTAAGAAAAGACATTTCTTTACTGATAGTGAGATACAAGAAGTATCAGAATATGACACATCGAAAACGGAGTGCCACCTAACCTTTTTGAGATTGCTTTTTGGAAAATAATGAAAAAGTGCACGAAATTATGTAATTGAGAATTCAGAAAGAGAAGAAATTACAGAAACAAGCGAATACGGCAGTGATGTAGAACCAATAAAACGTAATGATGGTGTTTCAATTCCTACAAATAGTCAACACTTATTAGAGAAAGAAACTAACGCTAGTGAGTCAGAAAATACTTACGTGTCAATGATTAATCAACAGGAATGTACTGTTAATGATTTAGGTCATACGTTTGAGACAATGTTTGTAAAATTAAAATGAAATGAAATCTTTTAGTTTAATTATACATTTTGTAAAATAAGGGAGACGATGATTAAATCAAACGAATGATGATGGAACAATTGGTGGAATGATAATGTGGTAGGAAATGAGAATATCCCGAGAAAAACCACGGACACCATGTTGTCCACCACAAACTTACTCGTCCGCGGTTCGAACCAGAGAACCCACGCACCAAAGGTACCATTGAGACATCGTGCACCCAAGACTATGTTCGAAGTAAGTTATAAAGAGTGGTGTGACATCACAGATGAAGCTGGGCAGAGATTGAAACCCATCACTATTATTATTTACTAGAAGTAAATTTACTCAAGTATATAAGCTTTGTTATAATTTTTGTAAAACATCATTTCAATCGAAAGAAAGATTTACCATTCAGTCGTTTTTGCAAAATGCGAGTTCGAAGGATGAAGAGAATACACTTTCACTATAAATAATTTTCCAGTGGAAGGTTGTTCCGTAAGATTTAATATAAAGGGATACGGTAAAATGAGACATTTAGGTTTCTAAACCTTGCAATTACGGGATAAAGAAAGCTCTATCGTATCAGCGAAACTGAAAAATACGAAACCTTTAGTATATTGGCAACTTACCATTTCAGAAGCCGATCTCGAGGCACTGCGTCCATGCAATTGTCAGGAAATTAAGTCTTAAAGTTTTACCCACAAAAAAATCTGGGAAAATGAAAATCTGTTAATGATTTGCACAATGATGTTTTTTTTTCGATGTGATTAGTGAGTACGGGACAGATGTAGACAAATGTTAAATGGAATGGAGCAATAAGCAATACTTATATGCATATTGCACTACCTTTCACTGTTCATATGTATAGTGTAAAACATCTCGACCTCACAAAATACTGCAGTAATACCTTGGATGATTTGATTATGTACTTTGATGCAACTGGGTCAGTTATATGCAAACCTTGGGCTTGGAAGCGTGCATTCTACTACGTTGATATTACTTCCGTTAAGATTTTTACCCGTTTTCGAAATGCTTAGTGCTCAACAAAATGCCGTACCTCTATTGTAGGTTTTGAGTGCATTTAGGAAGTTTTTCCTCGAATCTTTGGGGGGGGAAAAAAATTGCCAATCTTTAAACGGACTGTTGTGAGTTCTGTCACGGCCTCATTTGCATGACATTGAATCATTACCTGAATGTAGGAATGAATGAATGAATGTATGGGGGGTTAATGGGGACGTCAGCAACGAGGCTATATGTCCCCGTCACGATTAACACGGTTGCTCTGGACTAAAAAATTTAAAGAGAAGCGTTAAAATACTAAAGCGCAATAAACAAAAGTGCTGCTAAATAAAAGAAGAAAATCAAAAGAGAAAATAAAATAATAAATAAGCTAAAACAGATAACAATAACAATATATCGAAACAATAAAAACTAACAGAAATTAAAAATTGAGCAGCAATAAAAACCAATAACACATTAAAATAGCTCAGAGAACGTGAACAACCCCACAAGCTGTAACAAAGTCAAGTACCCGGCGAACTACATCACGTGAATCCCCCAAAGCGCGGGTAAGAACAGAAGGCAATCCGAAACGTTCTCTGAGAGCTGAGTATTCAGGACATTCAACAAGAAAGTGCTGAATATTCAGCGGGACTATACACTCCTCACAGTACGGACGGTTCAATCTCCGAAGCAAGTAGCCATGCGTCAGATGAGAGTGTCCGATACGCAGGCGCGCCAGGAGCACTTCATCTCGACGACGATGGCATGAGGACGTACGCCATTCTCCTAGGAGGGGCTTGACTGCATGTAACTTATTCTCAATGGCCTGGTCCCAATCGGCTTGCCAGAGAGAGCGCATCAATATGTGAAAAAACTACTGAAGATCGGAGCAAGGAAGGCTATGCTCCAGTGCAACCCCGGCCAAGGCGGCGTTCTTGGCAGCTGTGTCAGCACGATCGTTTCCCCGGATGCCGACATGACCCGGCACCCAGCAGACAACGACGACACAACCCTGTTGCTGCAATTGATGGCATCTCACAAGAATGTCCTGCACAAGAGAGTTCATACTAAAGACATTCTGTAGACTCAGAACCACGCTCTGAGAATCGGTACAAACAAGCACACGACGTAATGAAAGGGTGAGAGCATGGTCCAAGGCAATCTTAACTGCAGTCAATTCAGCAGTGAACACGGAACACAGGCGATGCATATTGAATTCTGAGCTGCCCTCGTCGGTTACAAAGGCACAGCCTACAGAATCCCCATTCTTAGAACCGTCCGTAAAAAACACACTAAAATCGGGGTACTGATCTAACAGTGCGGCAAACTCTTGCTGGTACACCTGGGAACTAGTTTGCTGTTTCGAATGCAAAGACAAACGTAAATCATGCCGAGGTAGACGAAGCAGCCATGGTGGAATAGCACAAAAGCAAACCAACGAAAGACAGGGCCACACGAAATCGTCGGCAAGAAAGCTCTCGCACGCACGGATGTACCATGGACGTGTAGAGCGAGGACGTGCAGCATAGCGCTCGTATATCCGAATACCACGGAGACATGGTCTACACGGGTGGTCTGGAATACAACGCACATGCGCAGAATAATTAAGGAGTAGTCTACTGCGACGATATACTAACGGAGGTTCATTGGCTTCAGCATACAGGCTGGTGACGGGACTAGTTCGGTAGGCGCCAGTAGCAATACGAATACCCAGGTGGTGCACTGTGTCAAGTTGTCGTAACAGAGAAGCACGAGCAGAACCATAGACAATACAGCCAGAGTCTAACTTGGACCGAATTAGACTACGGTACAAACGAAGTAGAACAGTACGATCAGCACCCCACGTGCGGTGGGAAAGGACACGAAGGAGATTCAGAGCTCGAAGACAAGAGTATTTAAGATTCCGTACATGTGGTGCCCACGACAAGCGACGGTCAAACACCAGACCCAAGAAACGGACTGTATCAACGAATGACAAACGGGTGCCATCGAGGTACAAGTCCGGGTCAACAACGCACGTACGCTGCCGGCAGAAATGAACACATTGGGATTTCTCGGTAGAAAATCGAAATCCAGTCTCATTCGACCAGCGAACAAGACGATTCAGAGTCAGTTGAAGCTGTCGAGTAATGCCGCGAAGGTGGCGGGAGCGACAGAAAATGACAAGATCGTCAACATAAAGCAAACCAGACACAGGAGCCTGGATCTGCGAAAGAACGCTGTTGACTGCGACAGCAAACAACGTGACACTAAGAACACTGCCTTGTGGAACACCATTTTCTTGTACAAAGCGCTCTGACAAAGTAGAGCCCACACGCACTCTAAAGTGTCGCTCGTGAAGAAAATTCGAAATAAAGTGGGCCATATGCCCACGAAGACCCCAGTCATATAATTGTTTTAGGATTCCGTAACGCCATGTGGTGTCATACGCCTTCTCTAAGTCGAAGAATATAGCTACAAGATGTTCGCCGTGGAGAAAGGCGTCTTGAATATGACTCTCAACATAAGCAAGATTGTCTGTAGTGGATCGGAAACGACGGAATCCACTTTGATATTTGCTCAAAAGGGAATTTGATTCCAAATACCACACCAGGCGCTTGTTGACCATGCGCTCAAACAACTTACAGACGCAGCTCGTAAGAGCAATGGGTCTGTAGCTCGTGGGGCTAGTTGCGACTTTGCCTGGCTTCAAGATAGGAAGAACGAGAGCCTCACGCCAAGCCGGTGGAAAAAACTCCTCGACCCAGAGGAGATTATACAGTTGCAAGAGAGCAATCTGTGTATCGCGGGGGAGGTTGCGCAACATCTCGTAGGGTATACGATCAAGCCCTGGAGTAGTATTGGATGATTCACGAAGAGCAGAATCAAATTCAACGAGGGTGAAAGGAGCATTGTAATCTTCGCTGTTGGCGGTACGGAAGTTTAACGGGTTCCGCTCTAAACGCGCCCTAATGGGAACGAATGCTGGAGGATAATGATCAGACTCAGAGATAGAAGCAAAATACTGGCCTAAACTGTTAGCTATCTCCAAAGGGTGAGTAACTAAGACACCATTCACTGTTAAAGCAGGAACATCAACAGGAGGAGAATTGCCAGTAAGAGAACGGACCCGACGCCACACAGTGGACAACGCTGTGCGACTATTGATGGACGAAACGTAATTCATCCAGCTTTGGCGCTTCGAAAGCCTGATAAGACGTCTAGCTCGAGCACGTAGAATGCGGAACTGCTGAAGATTGTCGTCAGTTGGATGACGATTAAAAGTGGCAAGAGCGTGCCGACGAGCCCGGATAGCCTCACGGATTTCCGCAGACCACCATGGAACACGCCGGCGGGAAACGTCGCCACCGCATTCTGGAATGGAACCATGAGCAGCATCAATAACAGTCTGCTCAAATGCCTCTGCCACAACAGCTACAGGGAGATCATCACGACAATGAAACTCACTGAGCTCACAGAATTTACGCCAGTCAGCACGCTTCAAATTGAAGCGGCGGAGAGGAAAAGGAGGAGGAACAGGGAGACCTTCAAGAAACAACGGGAAGTGATCACTGCCACAAAGATCAGGATGCACCCGCCATGTCAATGAGGTCAAGAGACCAGCACTGCACATGGAGAGGTCGATACAAGAATATGTCCCATGGGCAGTGGAAAAATGAGTAGGACTGCCATCGTTTAGGATGAGCAAGCCACTCTCCTCAAGAAATTCCGTTACCTGACGGCCACGACCGTCAGTACGGACAGAGCCCCACAAGCGATGATAGGCATTAAGGTCTCCTACAAGCAAGACTGGCGGCTCGAGCTGATGAAAGAGCTGAAGCAGATCGGCGGTGCTAAAGGCTTCTGAATGAGGAATGTACAATGAACAAACTGTAAGCGGGCGAGAGAAGTATACTCGCACCGCAACTGCTTGCAGGCGGGAGACTAGGTGAATCTCTCGAGAATGAAAAGAATCAGAGACGCATACGGCCACGCCGCCAGCAGCGTGACCAGCATCTGACTTATCACATCTGTACATAGTGTACCCAGAAAGAAGGAAGGACTGGGTAGGCTTAAAATGTGTTTCTTGCAAGCAGACAGCAACTGGCGAGTGGTCGGAGACCAGTTGTATCAATTCCTCACGATGACTACCGAAGCCATTCAAATTCCACTGGAGAAGCGCCATACTGGAAGATGTCAACGTTTAAGGCGAACCTTCCCACGAGGACCAATAACAGCCCACTCAGAATCCATCAGTTCGTCCTCCACCATATCAGATTTCAGAGAAACTGCAGGTGGCTTACGAACTGGGGTAGATTTTTTTCTCTTTGGAGTGAGAACCGTCTCATTCTGTCGGCGAATATGTTGACTTAGTTTCAGGCCAGCGATATAAGGTGATCGGCGTTGGGCTGGAGTACGCCGAAGACCACCACTAACAGAAACCCGTGGGGTTCGGGGAAGTTCGCTAGTCGTCGCAACTGGGGTCTTGGGTTCGTCACAACTAGGCTCTGGTACAAAGTCGGTTTGTGTGGAAACGTCGGACGTCTGGGTTGCTACAGATTTCTTAGAACTTGCTGCAACAGTAGCGAATGGAACGAGGAAGCGAGGAAGGAAGGCTTTCTTTCAAACGACGTTTAGCATCAGCAGCAGAAATCTTGTCAACAACCATGAGCTCCCGGATACGCTTCTCGCGCTGAAAGGCTGGACAATCCCGAGACCAAGCTGAATGTTCACCCTTGCAGTTGACACAGAAGGGCTTCGTTGCTTTACAGGGATCCGCACCATGACTAGCCTGTCCACAATTGGCACAAAGTGCAGCACTCGCGTTGCACGAGGTGCTGGTGTGCCCAAAATGTTGACATTTATAGCAGCGCAAAGGACTAGGTATATAAGGCCGAACTTTCAATCGATAGTAACCAGCCTTTACATACTCCGGAAGCATTGGCAAACTGAAAGTAAGAATCAGTGACTGGGTAGCAACGAGTTCACCTGACTTCTTACTTTTTATGCGAGCTACATTTATGACATGTTGGTCCGCTAACTCAGATTTAATTTCCTCCTCGGTGGCATTGAGGAGATCCCAACACGATATCACCCCTCGAGAAACGTTCAGTAGACGATGGGGTTCTACTGACACGTTCACTGGTCCAATACTTGTTAACTTCAGTAGCTTCGCAGTTTGCTTCTCATCCATCGTTTCCACCAATAATGTGCCATTCCTCAATTTCTTAATGTCTTTAACCTGTCCGGCGTGGTAAGTAATAACTTTATGAATAACAAAGGGAGATAAGCCCTTAATAGCACTCGGACGGTTTTCATCAGAAGCGGCACAATCATCTTTATCTTTACTTACTTACAAGATATCGTACGACGGGCGCGGCGATACTTGTCTTTTCCACAATTTCAGTTTCACAAGATTTGGGCTTCTTCCGTGAGGGAGAGCCCGGATCAGATTTTAAAGTTTTGGTACCCATGTAATAGTTATTTTTATGAAACATATAAAAAGGAAAAAAGGGTGTGAGGTCACACCGGGGCGTTAATAGGGGAACTAACGCTACCCCCTGGCCATCCCTTCAGCACGCCCAACACCTTAGGATCAGCGTGGGGCCGACGCGGTCAAGGGGAATGGTAGTGCAAAAAAAAAAAACATTCCCGTCGACAAAAACGCGTGGCCCCGGAAAAAGAAGAGGTGAAACCAAACGAAAGAAACCTGGAAAACAAAAAGATAGCCCTCCTCGAGCCCTGGAAGAACAAAACAAATGGTGCGGATTTTTTTTATTTTTAATGTTTTTGTTTTTTATAGAATTTTTAGTTTTGATTTTTTTGTTTTTTTTCTATATTTTTAAAGACAACACTCCGGACAACACAAACACTGGACGCAGACAACATGAGGCCGGGTGGGTGCACGTCCTCCCCAAGTGGAGGAAGACGTCCACTAGACCTGCCTCTTCCCGACTCCCACCAACCACCCGCGAGTCCGGTAGCGGTATTCGCGGCTGAGAGGGCATGCAATGATATGAAGATGAGGGGTGATAAATGAATGAGTTATGAAGCCGCCCTCTCAGCTCCACCCCCACCCCGACGATGACGGTCCGCTACATGGAGGGGGTACCTGAATGTAGGGTTTTCTATGTCAAATGCTGGAAACCTTGATAACACGTAATCGACTTTAGTGCTTACTCATATATGCGTATCTCATTTTGTTAACATAGTGGCTCGTGACTCAGTTAAATACTCGCTGAGCAAAATGTGTAACCGATTTATAGTTTGAAGTGTACTACTAATGGTGAAATATAAAACAATGACGGAGTTGGTTGACGTTTTTCACTCATTAGTAATGTCCGGATTTGTATGTAGTCACATATTTTTTCTTTCATATGTAGGTTCGTCACATCCTTAAATGTTCGTAATTCACACCTGTAGGGTACTTCAACTCAAGTCTCATATTACATATTTATATGGTTTCTACATATTTTTTTTTTTACATAAAACTGTCTTAAAATTTTGCGTTTACTGAAATTTTAATTTAAAATTTAAAAAAAACTCTCCAACTGTGCAAGGCTTGCATCTAGATTCAATTTTGTCATGTCTATCTTTTCGTTTCTTTACCGAAAGAGAAATATCTTTTTTTTTAAATTATTATTTGTCAAACCATGTTTCGCAAAATTTTCGCCGATAACGAAAGAAATATAAAAAGAAGAAGCAAGTAAAACTCCTCCCTCTGGTGTACATTAGCAGCGCCCTTTATCCTCAACTCTGGAGGAAGACGGATCACGTGCCTGACAGGCGACTGGCCAGGAAATTCCTAAAATGAAGTCTATTTGATTGTTATCGGAGGTCGGACGGGAAAAAAGATGAAAGCAAATCCTGCAATTCAAGTTAAAACTGTATGCTAGTGTGCTTCCAGGTATTTACTGCAAGAGTTCGTTCCAAGAAGCTAGCGACAATGGCAATATCATAGCAGTAACCTAAGCTTTCAAAGAACTTCGCTTGTTCAACTGAATGACAGGACAGTACTCTAGTATTGCAGTTGCAAAACGCACGTGTTCTGTATTGACAGTCGAAGTTAGAAATGACTCCGATTGTCTCAACTTTATCCGCGAAATTGCGTTCGTGGGTAACTATCGATGATGCGTTTACTATATGTTCATAATATGGTATTGTAATTTTAATTTGATTGAACGATTTACATATTTTTCATAAGTAATTATAGGAAAAATTATTTTTATGAACGCTTTTAGTAATGTTATTGGGAAAAATGAAATCTTTACTTCTCACGATTATATTAGATCAAATTATAATGAGAGCAGAAAGGATTTTCCCCCCGAGAAAATGTAGAAGCATGATGTTTGTGGAAGATCTAAACTGACAACATGAATCAAGTAACCCTTGAATCAGAAACGAAGGCTTTACCATTGTTTTTTCGCGTCACCCTTATTCATATTATTATTCAATTAGGATTATAGTTTGAAATATAAACAGTAATTGAATCACTCTACAGAAGACAAGATTTCCTGAACTTTTGCCATCTAAGATTATGTTAACCCTTACGTCTCCTGACGCGTACACAATTCAATGAAAGGGGATCTTGACATATGTTGCATGGTCTGAGAAAGAAAAGCTTTATGCTTTTTCCATTGAATGATTTGACAGTATATAACGTAGAAAAGTGTATACATATAATTACATGTGGATATAGAAAAGAATTCCGAAATTACGATATAGAGTTTGACATCTAAACTTATTGTTCCCTTGAGAGATGAGATCACTACGAGAGAGAATAATACGTGAAGGAAAATGTTTGTATAATCCCTACATGTTAGGCACTCCAATATGTTACACTGTATTGTTGGATTATCTAATCTGAAGGATAACGTGTGCATAAAAATCAATTGAAAATTAATGAAATTTTTTGAGTTTTACCTCCCACGGTTATGACGCTTAGGCTAAAGGAGACGGTGACGATAAGTAATGAATCTTTAATAATGTTTCGTTTTACAAAAAGAAAGCTCTTAAAAAGTATATAGAAAGTGTGAGGAAACCCCGACAAAAGCCACGCACACGGCGTTTGTACACTACAATTTATAAAAAATACATCCGAACTTGATGTTTGTCATAAAATGTTCAAATAATTGGCGAGCGCTGGGATTAAACCGGGACCCCAAGCACCAGAGGTGAACGCTTTACCACTGAATCACCCCGGCCACCAAAAATCATTTGAATTCACTAAATTTTTAGTTATTATTCTAAGCTATGATAAAAGAGTTGAAAATAATCTCTGCGATAAAGAAGAATTGTGCTTGTTTTTTCGTAACGAAATAATGAAGGAATGAATGAATGATGGGGGTTAATGGGGACGTCAGCAACGAGGCTATAGGTCCCCGTCACGATCAACAACGTTGCTCAGGACTGCAAGGTTAAAAATGAAGTACAGGCTAAAATGAAGACAGTGCAAAGGAACGAGAGTGCTGCTAAATGAATAATAAAAGGAAAAAAGCAAAAGTGGAAGATAAAAGAATAAATAAGATAAAAATAACTAACAATATACAAAAATAAACTTAAAACACGGAACAAAATATAAAAAGTTAGCAGCAATAAAACAATGCCAACAGACTAAAAACAGCTCAGAGAACGTGAGCAACGCCAATATCACGAACGAACGCAAGCACCCGGCCAACAAAAGCACTATCATCCCCCAAAGCACGGGTGAGAATAGAAGGCAGTCCGTAACGTTCTCTGAGATCTGAGTATTCAGGACATTCCACAAGAATGTGCTGAATACTCAGCGGGACTATACACTCCTCACAGTACGGACGGTTCAATCTTTGCAGCAAGTAGCCATGCGTCAGATGAGAGTGTCCGATACGCAGACGCGCCAGGAGCACTTCATCTCGACGACGATGGCACGACGACGTACGCCATTCTCCTAGAAGTGGCTTCACTACATGTAACTTATTCTCAAGAGCCTGGTCCCAACCTGCTTGCCAGTGAGAGCGCAACAAAGAATAGAAATGACACTGAAGATCGAGCAGGGAAGGCTATGCTCCAGTGCAACCCCGGCCAAGGCGGCGTTCTTGGCAGCTGTGTCAGCACGTTCGTTTCCCCGGATGCCGACATGACCCGGCACCCAGCAGACAACGACGACACAACCCTGTTGCTGCAATTCATGGCATCTCACAAGAATGTCCTGCACGACAGAGTGCATACTAAAGACATTCTGTAGACTCAAAATCACACTCTGAGAATCGGTGCAAATAAGCACACGACGGAGGGAAAGCGTGAGAGCGTGGTCTAAGGCAAGCTTAACTGCAGTCAATTCAGCAGTGAACACTGAACACAGGCGATGTAAAAGAAATTCGGAGCTGGCCCCGTCGGTGACAAAGGCACAGCTTACAGAATCCTCATTCTTAGAACCGTCCGTAAAGAACACACTAACATCGGGGTACTGAGCTAACAGTGCGGCAAACTCCTGCTGGTACACCTGGGAACTAGTCTGCTGTTTCGGACGCATAGACAAACGTAACTCAAGGCGAGGGAGACGAAGCAGCCATGGTGGAATAGCAGAAAAGTGAACCAACGAAAGAGAGGGCCACACGATATCGTTGCCAAGGAAACTCTCACACGCACGGATGTACCATGGACGTGTAGAGCGAGGACGTGCAGCATAGCGCTCGTATATCCGACCACCACGAAGACATGGTCTACAAGGGTGGTCTGGAATACAACGCACAAGCGCAGAATAATCAAGTAGTAGTCTGCTGCGACGATATGATAACGAAGGTTCATTGGCCTCAGCATACAGACTGCCGATGGGACTAGTCCGATAGGGGCCAGTAGCAATACGAATACCCAGGTGATGCACTGTGTCAAGTTGTCGTAACAGAGAAGCACGAGCAGAACTATAGACAATGCATCCATAGTCTAACTTGGACCGAATTAGACTACGGTACAAACGAAGTAGAACAGTACGATCAGCACCCCATGTGCGGTGGGAAAGGACACGAAGGAGATTCAGAGCTCGAAGACAAGAATATTTAAGATTTCGTATATGTGGTGCCCACGACAAGCGACGGTCAAAGACCAGACCCTAGAAACGGACTGTATCAACGAATGACAAACGGGTGTCATCGAGGTACAAGTCCGGGTCAACAATGCAGGTACGCTGCCGGCAGAAGTGAACACTTTGGGATTTCTCGGTAGAAAAGCGAAATCCAGTCTCATTCGACCAGCGAACAAGACGATTGAGAGTCAGTTGAAGCTGTCGAGTAACGCCGCGAAGGTGACGGGAGCGACAGAAAATTACAAGGTCGTCAACATAAAGCAAAGCAGACAGCCTGGATCTCCGAAAGAATGCTGTTGACGGCGACAGCAAACAACGTGACACTAAGGACACTGCCTTGTGGAACACCATTTTCTTGTACAAAGCGCTCTGAGAAATTAGATCCCACACGCACTCTAAAGTTTCGCTCCTGAAGAAAATTCGAGAGAAAGTGGGCCATATGCCCACGGAGATCCCAGTCATATAATTGTTTTAGGATTCCGTAACGCCATGTTGTATCATACGCCTTCTCTAAGTCAAAAAATATAGCTACAAGATGTTCGCCGTTGAGAAAGGCGTCTTGAATGTGACCCTCAAGATAAGCGAGATTGTCTGTAGTGGATCGGAAACGACGAAATCCACTTTGAAGGTTGCTCAGAAGTGAATTGGATTCCAAATACCACACCAGGCGCTTGTTGACCATGCGTTCAAACAGCTTACAGACGCAGCTCGTAAGAGCAATGGGTCTGTAGCTCGTGGGGATAGTTGCGACTTTGCCTGGCTTCAAGATAGGAAGAACGAGAGCCTCACGCCAAGCCGGTGGAAAAAACTCCTCGACCCAGAGGCGATTATACAGTTGCAAGAGAGCAAGCTGTGTATCGCGGGGGAGCTTGCGCAACATTTCGTAGGGTATACGATCAAGACCTGGAGCAGTATTGGATGATTCACGAAGAGCAGAATCGAATTCAAGGAGGGTGAAAGGAGCATTGTAATCTTCGTTGTTCGCGGTACGGAAGTTTAACGGGTTCCGCTCTAAACGCGCCCTAATGGGAACGAATGCTGGAGGATAATGTTCAGACTCAGAGATAGATGCAAAGTACTGGCCCAAAGTGTTAGCTATCTCCGAAGGATGAGTAACTAAGACACCATTCACAGACAAAGCAGGAACATCAACAGTAGGAGAATTGCCATTAAGAGAGCGGAACCGACGCCACACACTGGACATCGCTGTGCGACTATTGACGGACGAAACGTAATTCATCCAGCTTTGGCGCTTCGAGAGCTTGATAAGACGTCTAGCTCGAGCACGTAGAATGCGGAAGCGCTGCAGATTGTCGGCAGTGGGATGACGATTAAAAGTGGCAAGAGCATGCCGACGAGCTAAGATAGCCTCACGGATTTCCGCAGACCACCATGGAACACGCCGGCGGGAAACGTCGCCACCGCATTCTGGAATGGAACCATGAGCAGCATCAAGAACAGTCTGCTCAAAAGCTTCAGCCACAACAGCCACAGGGAGATTATCACGACACTGAAACACACTGAGCTCACGGAATTTACGCCAGTCAGCACGCTTCAAATTGAAGCGGCGGAGAGGTAAAGGAGGAGTAACAGGGAGACCTTCAACAAACAACGGGAAGTGATCACTGCCACAAAGATCGGGATGCACTCGCTATGTAAATGAGGTCAAGAGACCAGCACTGCACATGGAGAGGTCGATACAAGAATATGTCCCATGGGCAGTGGAAAAATGAGTAGGACTGCCATCATTAAGGATAAGCAAGACACTCTCCTCAAGAAATTCCGTTACCTGACGGCCACGACCGTCAGTGCGGACAGAGCCCCACAAGCGATGATTGGCATTAAGGTCTCCTACAAGCAAGACTGGCGGCTCGAGCTGATGAAAGAGCTGAAGCAGATCGGCGGTGCTAAAGGCTTCTGAATGAGGAATGTACAATGAACAAACTGTAAGCGGGCGAGAGAAGTATACTCGCACCGGAACTGCTTGCAGGCGGGAGACTAGGTGAATCTCCCTAGAATGAAAAGAATCAGAGTCGCATACGGCCACGCCGCCAGCAGCGTGACCAGCATCTGACTTATCACATCTGTACATAGTGTACCCAGAAAGAAGGAAGGACTGGGTAGGCTTAAAATGCGTTTCTTGCAAGCAGACAGCAACTGGCGATTGGTCGAAGACCAGTTGTATTAATTCCTCACGATGACTACCGAAGCCATTCAAATTCCACTGGAGAAGCGCCATACTGGAAGATGTCAACGTTTAAGGCGAACCTTCCCACGAGGACCAATAGCAGGCCACTCAGAATCCATCAGTTCGTCCTCCACCATATCAGATTTCAGAGAAACTGCAGGTGGCTTACGAACTGGGGTAGATTTTTTTCTCTTTGGAGTGAGAATCGTCTTATTCAGCCGGCGAATATGTTGACTTAGTTTCAGGCCAGCGATATAAGGTGATCGGCGTTGGGCTGGAGTACGCCGAAGACCACCACTAACAGAAACCCGTGGGGTTCGGGGAAGTTCGCTTGTCATCGCAACTGGGGTCTTGGGGTCGTCACAACTAGGCTCTGGTACAAAGTCGGTTTGTGTGGAAACTTCGGACGTCTGGGTTGCTACAGATTTCTTAGAACTTGCTGCAACAGTAGCAAATGGAACAGAAAGCGAGGAAGGAAGGTTTTCTTTCAAACGACGCTTAGCATCAGCAGCAGAAATCTTGTCAACAACCATGAGCTCCCGGATACGCTTCTCGCGCTGAAAGGCTGGACAATCCCGAGACCAAGCTGAATGCTCACCCTTGCAGTTGACACAGAAGGGCTTCGTTGCTTTACAGGGATCCGCACCATGACTAGGCTGTCCACAATTGGCACAAAGTGCAGCACTCGCGTTGCACGAGGTGCTGGTGTGCCCAAAATGTTGACATTTATAGCAGCGCAAAGGACTAGGTATATAAGGCCGAACTTTCAATCGATAGTAACCAGCCTTTACATACTCCGGAAGCATTGGCAAACTGAAAGTAAGAATCAGTGACCGGGTAGCAACGAGTTCACGTGACTTCTTGCTTTTTATGCGAGCTACATTTATGACATGTTGGTCCGCTAACTCAGATTTAATTTCCTCCTCGGTGGCATTGAGGAGATTCCAACACGATATCACCCCTCGAGAAACGTTCAGTAGACGATGGGGTTCTACTGACACGTTCACTGGTCCAATACTTGTTAACTTCAGTAGCTTCGCAGTTTGCTTCTCATCCATCGTTTCCACCAATAATGTGCCATTCCTCAATTTCTTAATGTCTTTAACCTGTCCGGCGTGGTAAGTAATAACTTTATGAATAACAAAGGGAGATAAGCCCTTAATAGCACTCGGACGGTTTTCATCAGAAGCGGCACAATCATCTTTATCTTTACTTACAAGATATCGTACGACGGGCGCGGCGATACTTGTCTTTTCCACAATTTCAGTTTCACAAGATTTGGGCTTCTTCCGTGAGGGAGAGCCCGGATCACATTTTAAAGTTTTGGTACCCATGTAATAGTGATTTTTATTAAACATATAAAAAGGAAAAAAGGGTGTAACTAACGCTACCTCTGGCCATCCCTTCAGCACGCCCAACACCTTAGGATCAGCGTGGGGCCGACGCGGTCAAGGGGAATAGTAGTGCAAAAAAAAAAATTCCCGTCGACAAAAACGCGTGGCCCCGGAAAAAGAAGAGGTGAAACCAAACGAATGAAACCTGGAAAACAAAAAGATAGCCCTCCTCCAGCCCAGGAAGAACAAAACAAATGGTGCGGATTTTTTTGTATTTTTAATGTTTTTTGTTTTTTATAGAATTTTTGTTTTGCATTTTTTTGTGTTTTTTTTTTTGTCTATATTTTCAAAGACTCAACACTCCGGACAACACAAACACTGAACGCAGACAACATTAGACCGGGTGGGTGCACGTCCTCCCCAAGTGGAGGAAGACGTCTAGTAGACCTGCCTCTTCCCGACTCCCACCAACCACCCGCGAGTCCGGTAGCGGTATTCGCGGCTGAGAGGGCATGCAATGATATGAAGATGAGGGGTGATAAATGAATGAGTTATGAAGCCGCCCTCTCAGCTCCACCCCCACCCCGACGATGACGGTCCGCTACATGGAGGGGGTCGTAATGAAATAATTTAATTATACTGTCCAACTGACATAATTATTTTGTTAAGATATGTATATATGTGAATAGTCATTTTTTTTATTTCAAAGACCGATAAGAATGACACTTGAGATGATTGAAGGCAATGGTCCGTACGTTAATCGGATACCTTCATATTAGAAGACCGATACATGAAATTAAAATTACATAGACTTTTAATTTTGTAGAACTGTAGTTTAGTCTTGAAATTATAATTTATTGAAATTGTGTTGACTTAAATGATTTAAAAGAAAGCTCTCAGTATTACAGCTATAACATTGACAAAAAAAAAAAAAATGTTGAGTTCTGACTTTTAGAGGATATGAATTAACCTCTTTTATGATAAATGCTTAGCCATAAGGATACTTAAGATAGAATAATTAGATTTGTAATTTTCAATTATTGATAATTTGTTTCTGTTTCTTTGCAGCATGGCAGAGGGTAGAGACATTCCACTTGTCGACCTAACAACAGAGAAAGAGGATGGAAATCCGAATGGAGGAGGAAGGAAAATAATTTTCAAGATAACAAGGACTTGCAGAAGAAAAAGAAAATGAGTTATGTAAAATTAAGCAAAACTGATAAGCAAGAACTTTTTCGTATTTTTTCCAAATACGTAAATAAGGAAAATAATACCATTCAATGTGGCGCTGTGCTTAAATTTATTGTATTAGAGCGCCGGATGCGTAAATTATAAAAGTAAAAAAATTGTACAAAAGCAAAAAGAAAAGAAATCAACATATTGTAAATAGTGAACGAATAAAGGGGAAAAATCTAATTATAGTGAAAATTTGATGTTTTTATTTCAAGAAAATGTGAATCGTTCTTTTCCATTCTAATATGTGAGTGAGTTATTTTAAAAAAAAATCTTGTTTTCAGCAAAAAGACTTTTTGAGACATGAACCTGCAACTTATGTGATTTCAATCAGATCAATTTTGACTTGTTCTTATTTGAGACATGAACCTACAGATTAAGTTGATATCCGAACCATATAAAGAAGTTGAAGTTATGGTCTTTAGGCTAAATCAGACTATTGATTAAGGAAAGTGAATGACAGAAAAATTAATTTTTTTGGCTCTCTCGCCAGAAATCGAACCAGAACTACGTGTACCAAAGGCACACATACATTAGCTACTTGACCAGTTGTTGTTATTATTATTATTGTGGTGTCTGGTTTGGTGTTAATGATTTATAATCGTGGTTAATCATTTGATGCTAATATTACCATAATTCAGTCAATCTGGGTTCGATGGTAGCAAACCAGACAGCCAGCTAAATAAATACACTTAACATATATCATTAAATAATTTATTCTTGATTATCATGACAATTAGATTAAAACAACTTAGGGCTTTGCATGGGCAGTGCGGTTACTATCTATCTTCCTATTTCATTCATAAAGTATTGGATTTATAGTTTAAACTTAAGTTAATTTAATTGACTTTAGTTGAAGCTAAAGATCGCTCGGTTTTGTTAATAATTGCTTAACCAATTGTACAAAAGCAAACAATTGTACATCAAGAGAAACTACTAACCTGGCTGCTGTTGAAGTACTTCAGTCTTGGTATGGAATGAATGAATGAATAAATAGGGGGTTTAATGGGGACGTCAGCATCAAGGCTATATGTCCCCGTCACGATTTACATGGTTGCTCTGGACTAAAACATGTAAAGAAAAAGATTAAAATACTAGAGTGCAATAAACGAAAGTGCTGCTAAAAAAAACATAAAATGAAAAATAAAATAAAAGAGTAAATACTCTAAAACAGATAACAAAAACAATATATAGAAAACAATAAAAGATAACAGAAATTAAAAGTTAAGCAGCAATAAAAATCGACAACACATTAAAAACGCTCAGAGAACGTGAGCAACCCCACAAGCTTTAACAAAGTCCAGTACCCGGCTAACTATATCATGTGAATCCCCCAAAGCGCGGGTAAGAACAGAAGGCAATCCGAAACGTTCTCTGAGAGCTGAGTATTCAGGACATTCCACAAGAATGTGCTGAATACTCAGCGGGACTATACACTCCTCACAGTACGGACGGTTCAATCTTTGCAGCAAGTAGCCATGCGTCAGATGAGAGTGTCCGATACGCAGACGCGCCAGGAGCACTTCATCTCGACGACGATGGCACGACGACGTACGCCATTCTCCTAGAAGTGGCTTCACTACATGTAGCTTATTCTCAAGAGCCTGGTCCCAACCTGCTTGCCAGTGAGAGCGCAACAAAGAATAGAAATGACACTGAAGATCGGAGCAGGGAAGGCTATGCTCCAGTGCAACCCCGGCCAAGGCGGCGTTCTTGGCGCTGTGTCAGCACGTTCGTTTCCCCGGATGCCGACATGACCCGGCACCCAGCAGACAACGACGACACAACCCTGTTGCTGCAATTCATGGCATCTCACAAGAATGTCCTGCATGACAGAGTGCATACTAAAGACATTCTGTAGACTCAAAATCACACTCTGAGAATCGGTGCAAATAAGCACACGACGGAGGGATAGCGTGAGAGCGTGGTCTAAGGCAAGCTTAACTGCAGTCAATTCAGCAGTGAACACTGAACACAGGCGATGTAAAAGAAATTCGGAGCTGGCCCCGTCGGTGACAAAGGCACAGCCTACAGAATCCTCATTCTTAGAACCGTCCGTAAAGAACACACTAAAATCGGGGTACTGATCTAACAGTGCGGCAAACTCTTGCTGGTACACCTGGGGACTAGTTTGCTGTTTCGAATGCATAGATAAACGTAAATCATGGCGAGGGAGACGAAGCAGCCATGGGGGAACAGCGCAAAAGTGAACCAATGAAAGAGAGGGCCACACGAAATCGTCGCCAAGGAAACTCTCACACGCACGGATGTACCATGGACGTGTAGAGCGAGGACGTGCAGCATAGCGCTCGTATATCCGACCACCACGGAAACATGGTCTACACGGGTGGTCTGGAATACGACGCACATGCGCAGAATAATTAAGAAGTAGTCTGCTGCGACGATATGATAACGAAGGTTCATTGGCCTCAGCATACAAGCTGGCGACGGGACTAGTTCGGTAGGCGCCAGTAGCAAGACGAATACCCAGGTGATGCACTGTGTCAAGTTGTCGTAACAGAGAAGCACGAGCAGAACCATAGACAATACAGCCATAGTCTAACTTGGACCGAATTAGACTACGGTATAAACGAAGTAGAACAGTACGATCAGCACCCCACGTGCGGTGGGAAATGACACGAAGGAGATTCAGACCTCGAAGACAAGAATATTTAAGAGTCCGTACATGTGGTGCCCACGACAAGCGACGGTCAAACACCAGACCCAAGAAACGGACTGTATCAACGAATGACGAACGGGTGCCATCCAGGTACAAGTCCGGGTCAACAACGCACGTACGCTGCCGGCAGAAGTGAACACATTGGGATTTCTCGGTGGAAAAGCGAAATCCAGTCTCATTCGACCAGCGAACGAGACGATTGAGAGTCAGTTGAAGCTGTCGAGTAATGCCGCGAAGGTGGCGGGAGCGACAGAAAATTACAAGATCGTCAACATAAAGCAGACCAGACACGGGAGCCTGGATCTGCGAAAAAACGCTGTTGACTGCGACAGCAAACAACGTGACACTAAGAACACTGCCTTGTGGAACACCATTTTCTTGTACAAAGCGCTCTGACAAAGTAGAGCCCACACGCACTCTAAAGTGTCGCTCGTGAAGAAAATTCGAAATAAAGTGGGCCATATGCCCACGAAGACCCCAGTCGTATAATTGTTTTAGGATTCCGTAACGCCATGTGGTGTCATACGCCTTCTCTAAGTCGAAAAATATAGCAACAAGATGCTGGCCGTCGAGAAAGGCGTCTTGAATTTCACCCTCAAGATAAGCAAGATTGTCGGTAGTGGAGCGGAAACGACGAAATCCACTTTGAAATTTGCTCAAAAGGGAATGCGATTCCAAATACCACACCAGGCGCTTGTTGACCATTCGCTCCAGCAGCTTACAGACACAGCTCGTGAGAGCAATGGGTCTGTAGCTCGTGGGGCTAGTTGCGGCTTTCCCTGGCTTTAAGATGGGAAGAACCAGGGCCTCACACCAAGCAGGTGGAAAAAACTCCTCAACCCAGAGGCGATTATACAGCTGCAATAATGCAAGCTGAGAATCGCGGGAGAGGTTGCGCAACATATCATAGGAAACACGGTCAAGCCCGGGAGCAGTATTGGACGATTCGCGGAGAGCAGAATCGAACTCAACGAGCGTGAAAGGAGCGTTATAGTCCTCACTGTTGGCGGTACGGAAATTTAACGGGTTTCGATCCACCTGAGGACGTGAACGAGCAAAGGCTGGTGGGTAGTGACCTGACTCAGAGATAGTGGCAAAATGGTGGCCCAAGATATTGGCGATCTCTGAGGGATTGGTCTCTAGAACACCATTCACCGTTAAGGCTGGGACAAGAAGTAAAGAAGCGGATCCGTTTAGGGAGCGAACCCGACGCCACACAGTTGACATAGGTGTGCGACTACTGATGGACGAAACGTAATTCTTCCAGCTTTGGCGCTTCGAGAGCTTGACCAGACGTCGTGCACGAGCACGTAGAATGCGGAATTGCTGAAGATTGTCTTCTGTGGGATGATGATTAAAAGTGGCAAGAGCGCGCCGACGAGCCTGGAGAGCCTCACGGAGTTCCGCAGACCACCATGGAACACGCCGGCGAGAAACGTCGCCACCGCATTCTGGAATGGAACCATGAGCAGCATCAATAACAGTCTGCTCAAAAGCCTCAGGTAGATCATCACGACAATGAAACTCACTGAGCGCACGGAATTTACGCCAGTCAGCACGCTTCAGATTGAAGCGGCGGGGAGGAAAAGGAGGAGTAACTGGGAGACCTTCAACAAACAACGGGAAGTGGTCACTGCCACAAAGATCAGGATGCACTCTCCAGGTCAATGAGGTCAAGAGACCAGCACTGCACATGGAGAGGTCGATAGAAGAATATGTGCCATGGGCAGTGGAGAAATGAGTAGGACTGCCATCGTTAAGGATAAGGAAGCCACTCTCCTCAAGAAATTGGGTGACCTCGCGGCCACGACCGTCAGTACGGACAGAACCCCACAGACGGTGATAGGCATTAAGGTCTCCTACAAGCAAGACTGGCGGCTCAAGTTGATGGAAGAGCTGAAGCAGATCGGCGGTTGTAAAGGCTTCTGAGTGAGGAACGTACAATGAGCATACTGTAAGCGGGCGAGAAAAGTGTACTTGCACCGCAACGGCTTGCAGTCGGGACACAATGTGAATTTGCTGAGAATACAAAGAATCGGAGGCACAGACTGCCACGCCGCCAGCAGCGTGGGCAGCGTCTGACTTGTCACATCGATACATAGTATACCCAGAAAGAACAAATGACTGGGTAGGCTTAAAATGCGTTTCCTGCAAGCAGAGAAGTACAGGCGAGTGGTCAGTTAGCAGTTGGATCAATTCCTCACGGTGACCACAGAAGCCATTGAGGTTCCACTGAAGAAGCGCCATACTGGGAAGGATTAACGTTTCAGGCGAACTTTCCCACGGGGTCCAATAACAGCCCACTCGGAATCCATAAGTTCGTCCTCCACCATATCAGATTTCAGAGAAACGGCAGGAGGCTTACGAACTGGCGTAGATTTTGTTCTCTTGGGAGTGAGAACAGTCTCGTTCAGCCGGCGAATATGTTGGCTGAGTTTAAGTCCGCCTATATAAGGTGATCGGCGCTGGGCTGGAGTACGCCGAAGAGCACCACTAACAGAAACACGTGGGGTTCTGGGAAGCTCGCTTGTCGTTGCAACCGGGGTCTTCGGGGCACAACTATTCTGTGGGACCGAGTCTGTCTGGGTGGAAACGTCGGAAGTCTGGGTGGCTACAGATTTTCGGGAACTAGCTGCAACATTAGCGAAGGGAACAGAAAGCGAAGAAGGGACGCTTTCTTTCAGACGACGCTTAGCATCAGCAGCAGAAATCTTCTCAACAACCATGAGTTCCCGAATACGCTTCTCGCGCTGAAAGGCTGGACAGTCCCGTGACCAAGCTGAATGCTCACCCTTGCAGTTGACACAGAAGGGCTTGGCCGCTTTGCAGGGTTCCGCACCATGACTACCCTGGCCACAAATCGCACAAAGAGCAGCACTCGCATTACACGAGGTGCTGGTGTGCCCATAATGTTGACATTTAAAGCACCGCAAAGGACTAGGGATATACCGCCGAACTTTCAAACGATAGTATCCAGCCTTGACGTACTCCGGAAGCGTGGGCAAACTGAAAGTAAGAATCAGGGACTGGCTGGCGACAAGTTCACCTGACTTCTTACTTTTGATTCGAGCTACGTCGATAACGTGTTGGTCCGCTAACTCCGACTTAATTTCCTCTTCGGTTGTATTGAGGAGATCCCAACACGATATTACCCCTTTGGAAACGTTCAGCATACGATGTGGTTCGACTGACACGTTCACCGGTCCAATAGATGTTAACTTAAGTAGCTTCGCAGTTTGCCTCTCGTCTGTCGTTTCCACCAATAAAGTGCCATTACGCAACTTCTTCATATCTTTAACCTGTCCGGCATGGTAAGTGATAACTTTATGAATAACAAAAGGGGACAAGCCCTTAATAGCACTCGGACGGTTTGCATCAGAATTGGCACTATCAACGTCTTTATCTTTTATTACAAGATACCGGACAACAGGTGTCGCGATACTTGTCTTTTCCACTATCTCAGGTTCAGTTGGTTTGGAATTCTTCCGTGATGGAGAGCCCGGATCAGAGTTTAAAGTGTTTTTACCCATAAAAGTGTGAATGTAATGAACATTTTTGAAAAGAATAAGGGTGTGAGGTCACACCGGGGCGTTAATAGGGGAACTAACGCTACCCCCTGGCCATCCCTTCAGCACGCCCAACACCTTAGGATCAGCGTGGGGCCGACGCGGTCAAGGGGAATGGAAGTGCAAAAACCATTCCCGTCGACAAAAACGCGTGGCCCCGGAAAAAGAAGAAGAGAAACAAAACAAAAGAACCTGGCAAACAAAAAGATAGACCCCCACCAGCCCAGGAAGAACAAAACAAATGGTGCGGATTTTTTTGTATTTTTAATATTTTCTGTTTTTATAGGATTTTTTTAGTTTTTTCATTTTTTTTTGTTTTTTATCTATATTTTTAAAGACTCAACGCTCCGGACAACACATACACTGGACGCAGACAACAGTAGGCCGGGTGGGTGCACGTCCTCCCCAAGTGGAGGAAGACGTCCACTAGACCTGCCTCTTCCCGACTCCCACCAACCACCCGCGAGTCCGGTAGCGGTATTAGCGGCTGAGAGGGCGAGCAATGATATGAAGATGAGGGATGATAGATGAATGAATGATGAAGCCGCCCTCTCAGCTCCACCCCCTCCCCGACGATGACGGTCCGCTACTTGGAGGGGGTTGGTATGGAAGCGTCAAGATTACAATCACTAAAAAAAAATAGAAACTTAGATGTCGAATCGCGGGATCTTTCCGAAACGGGAGTTTAGTCGAGACTGTCCTCCTCGAGCTCTACATGCAGGTCGAAAACTACCTTCCGTATTTCTTGCAATACTCCGAATTCCTATCGCTGCAATTACCTCGTGACTAAATTGTCTTCCTTGTAGCAAGACTTCCTTATACCTGACTCTGAATTTTTACCAAGTGCTTTACATATTTCCTGGTTGCGAAGTCTATAGAGCAATGCACGTATACGGAATTCTTTATACGGAAGTCTGGTTTTAAGCAAGGCAAGAAATTCTTAAATCAATATCCTTATACACTTATACTATCTATCCTGCCAATTATTAATGTATCCAACACACTGCCTGCCCTTTAAAAAATAAATCGGATGGTAATCCGGTTTATTTACAAAACATAGTACTACAATTATGGAATACCCTGTAACAGAAATAATTAATTACAACATAATAAAATATACAAAAGAAATACAAATGCATTGTGTATACGAAAACATAATATTAAAGTTGATTATTGATCATGAATAAAGTTTTCAGTTCTTTATTAAAGTGTTTCTTGTCTTAAGTTTTTTTTTTTTTTTTTTTTTTTTTTTTGTTATGGAAAAGTTATCATTGAAATCATAATGATGTAAGCTAGCCGCAAGCGCTATCTGAAATGTGTGTTAGTAAGAACACAGAAAAAAAAATCTAAACGAAGCAGTATTACGTTTTATCAGATGTCGGTCACAATTGTATACTTCATACGTTTGCATATTTAGTAAATACTGGGAACTCGTGTAGCGAGTAGATAACAATATACAGTCGAGTCTTTTTAATTCGAAGTCCAAGGGGACACGAAAAAACTTTGAATTATCCAACAACATTCATTTTCACATATATAACAAACAACAAACAAACCAAAGTACTGTGCATCAGAAACATATTCATATGGTATAGAATTTACCTTTAAAACAGCTTATTATTTCCGTGATCGAATACCGCAAACTAACAAACGACATGAACTCCACATAATTCAAACTACGAATACAATGGAAAATATATTTACGTACAACACTACAACATACATTAAATAGCCCAAACAATTAAACACCAGTAACAATTTGCATATTCTGTTCTCCTGTTTTAGGAAGTCGTAAACCTCATTTGCTTAAATTTTCTTGTTTTTGTACGGTCAATAAATCTTGAATTTCATGCATTGCGTGGAATACGATATTCATAACATTTGGTTGACTTTATCAATAATTCGTCTTAAATTTTCAACCAATTCTGAAACAAGATGAGATTGGCACACCTTCTCTATCTTTACTTCTTCCCCAACTCACCTTAATCTCTATCATTACATAGATTTTCTATTTATCTTTTGTATTACTCTTCCCTATGGCTGCACCTGGATAACTGAAAACACGTTAAAACTGTATTTCTCTGTTTACATCTGTCCAACATTAAAAATTTCCAACTGTATTTACTTCGAATTATCCAAAACATGGGTTCAAAAGTTCGATTTATCCACGACTTTTTACTATTGTTTTCAATACAGTTTTCAAGGGGAATGGACTTCTGCTCGAATTATCCAAGTTCGAATTAACGATACTCCACTGTATATATATATATATAAACTTAATTAAAACACCAAATAAAATTTATACACTTCATCAGATTCACTCTTCACTGCTTACGTAACGATAACTCGATATAGAAAAGCACTGAGGATGTACACATCCGTAATTAAACACTGAGAAGAAAACACTGAATCAGCACTAACACAAACTAGCAGTCGTAACACTGAAAGATTTCTCCTTACAGTTTGATGATAGGATGGATTCAGGCTAAATCAGTCGAAGATGATGATGATGTTAGGAAAGTGCATGTTTCTACGACAGAAGTTTAGGAAGCCTAGGTCAAATTAAAAAATTTTGATCGGTTAGAAATTTATAGTATTACAGTTTCGTCTTCCACTTGTGATGGAGCATAGTGAATTTCCATTAATCATTGTATATTTCATTTTTGGTTTTATTACTCATTGTATAATAGTGAATGGTATAATTGTTGTTTTAGTTGTTCTAATATGATCAATAATTCCAGGCCTAAAAACTTTCGTAAAAGGGTGTAAATCCCTTCCAGATAGAGCTATTGTAAGTCTACTGGTTAGACATCGTTCAAGACAAATTGTTTTTATTATAGATGGATCTGATTGAAAGGAATGGCACGAATTGGGAGACTGGATGTTCTTTTCACATTGTCAATTTCTGTGGTAATTCATATTTTTCCATTACGATTGTATTCACGATTAATAGAATTTTTGTAAATGAGGGAAGTAAGTGTTCAGAAGTCTGATATTTGTTATGAATATTATATTACAATAATATTTGGATTGTAAGGTATACTTATTTATTTAATTGTAAGTTTGGAATTGATTTCAATCATTATTTCTACTAGGTGTTTTGTTTATGAATGTATATAGTGCTTGGACCTTTATGATTGTAGACTACATTTTGACGTTCCGACTTGGGACTTGACAAAATTTCGCAGATATCATGCGGGAAACTTCCACAACTTTTAGAACAAATTAATGCAATTTGTTGAAAGTTAAAATTAAGGAACGTGTAGACAATACTAAAAATAAAAACATCCGGGATATGTGTAAGGGAATCAACGAATTTAAGAAAGGCTATCAACCTCGTGCTTATATATTAACCCTACAACGGCCAACCTATTTTCCAAACATAAACAGCCAAGGTGAGTCCAATGGACTCACACTGTTGATAACATATTATCAGACCTTACATTGTGTTGCAAAGTAATTTCGAATAATATTTTTAAGTATTTCTTACAGAACACGTAAGTATTACAACCACGTATTCTTATGGTGTTTAAAAGTCGTCAGTGTTGCCATCCGGAGTACAATTTTGGCAGAAATTAAATTATTTTAAAAAAAAACAAAGATAGTTTAATCCAAAAGGAAACAGCTTTTCAAATCTTAAAAGGAAACAGCTTTTCAAATTACACGATTATTAAGAAACATCTTTCAAAAAGTACTGTAAGATTTTAGAAACAATATAAGCAATATAACTGCTGATTTGGAAAGTTTTTGTAATCTTCTGGAACAACAGGAGGACATTTTTCGTTTCACATGTTGCTTGATTTGCATTTTTTTGCAGTATCTAAGTACAATCGAATGTTCAGAACACACATGCTTTCGGCAGGTCGTGCATCACACAAGTAACATCTTTTCTTCTTTCTTTCTCCAACTACGTCGTTAACACGCATTTCATCATTATTTTTGAACTCAGTAACACCAGACTGGATTGATTTGTAAATACCTACAGCACTTCTATTGTCAATATGTGGCTGGATGAGACTTTCTGCTATTGCAGTAAAATAGTCGTTTCTGGAAATGTTCCGATCAGGATAGAACGTACTCCAGACGACACAGTCTGCAACAGCGCATACGTCAAGCATATTCATGAAAAAACAAACGCTCATCTGTTGGTGTTTCTTTTGCATGAATATTCATGGATCAATTGATCCAACGTGTCCACACCTCATTTAGTCTCATTGTAATACAACACTATCTCTTTTTTTTTTTTTTTGTTACGTCAATGTCTCCAGAATGGTGCATGCTTGACAGAAGAACTACAGATCTGTTCCTCTTAGGGACATAAGACACAAGTGTAAAATATTTTGGAAACCAAACATTGATGACTTCTCTTGCTTCCTTCTGTTTGCTAAGAATTGAGGTGGAACGAAGATCTTCTGTTTTTTCACTGTTCCCACCAGTGTAAGACCATTGCGAAGCAGAGTGCTGGCGAGATCAAAGTGTGTGAAATAATTATCATATGAAATATTTCTTTTACTCCAAAAATAAAGCTCCGCCAAATGCAAGACCACATTTTGTCCCAAGTCCTTGGTTGTTGTGTTATTTTCTTTCCCAATATAAGGCATACCATACAAAAGGCAGAATGTTTCCGAATCTGATATCCACCATATCTTCATCCCATACTTATCAGGTTTGGACGGCATATATTGCGTAAATGGACACCTACCTCGGAATGGAACAAGCTGTTCGTCAACAGTCAAATTTACTCCAGGCTCATAGTGCTTTTTCAAACATTGGTTCATTCTTTCCCAAACGTCACGTATTGGCGCCAGTTTATCTTTCCTTCTTTTTTCACTTCTTGTTGTTTTGTCATCGAATCGGATGAATATGCACAAATACTTGAACCTATTTTTACTCATCGCAGCACGAAATATTGGTGGTCCATACGTTTTGCCATATATCATTTGTATATTCAGATCTTTGGCTTTGATTTGACCCGCAGTATACAAAAGTCGAAGGAAACACTTCATTTCTCCCACATTGACCGGCTCCCACTGATTCTGCATGTTGCGTCTTCTGTGTTTACGTACTGCTTCTTCATTGATATACCGAACAATTGTCCTCAACACACCGTCTTGAATAAATAATAACAGAGCATCCGAGGGATCTTCGATTGTTTTATTAGAAGGAAGGATAATCTTGCCTTTTCTCCTCATGGTATTCTGAGATTTCGTCTTCTATGGTCGAGGAAGTTCAGAATACCAGGTGGTTCCGTTTTCTTCATGGAAAATCTTTTCATCAGTTCTGCACTGATTCCCAACAAGTTCATTCTCAGAATCACTACTCATATCAGAAAGTTATGACGGTTCACCTTCCCAATCACTTCCGCTATCTTCAAGTTCACTAACATATAATATCCTTATCCTCCAACAACTGGCTAATTACTTGATCAGACCGCACAATATTAGATGAAGCTGTCATTTCTGAACTTCCACCAATAGTAACACCACTAACAGTTCCACAAGCAGCACCACAAGAATCAGCTCATAATAACGTGCCACATAAGGAAATTCTACATTTCTTACCACCGGGAACTCATATATATAACACATATTAGTAACGAGTCCATTGGACTCACCTTGGCCTTTTGTGTTATGAAATAAGAAAAATATTTTCTAAAGGCATCCTAGTGTATATTTTTTCAGTTCCAAATTGTATTCACACTTTGCATTACCTACCGATAGCATATCTATAAAGTGACATCTATTGAGCAACAAATAAATTCCAGACGAATAAAAATTATACGCGATGAGTCCATTGGACTCATGTTGGCCGTTTAAGGGTTAAAGAAATCTGACGGTACAGTTCTCACTGATACGGATAGCATCTTAAATAGATGGAAAGATTTCTTTGACGATTTGCTTAACACGCAACCAAAAACTAGTGTGCGTGGAGAAAAGGAGATACACACCGCAGAACCGTATATTCCAGAACCCAACCCAATAGTAGAAATCGCTATAAAGAAATTAAAGAAACACAAATCTCCGGGTGTAGATGAAATTCCGGCTGAGTCAATTTTAGCTGGAGGCGAAAAATTGCGGAACAAGATACATAAACTCATTCTAGGGATGCCCCAAATATCCGGATAAGAAATTATCCGGTATCCGTTTTTGAGGAAACGGATAATCCAGATAACGGATAATATCCGGATAAAGGATAATATCCGAATGACATAATATCCGGATAACGGATAATATCCGGATAAAGAATAATATCCAATGATATATAATATTCGGATAACGGATAATATTCGGATGTCAAATAACGAAATATGTCTCGATAATGAATGATATCTAACTTACGGGTAACGGAGAATATTTGCGTGAAGAATAAGAAGACAATTATTGATTATCTGGAAATTAATTATTGTTGACTATAAAATAATTGTGAGATTGCTTTATTCGGGTTTTTACAATTGGTTAATAAATTCAATTTGTTTATTACAAAAAATATAGGATAATACGTTTCAGAATATTATATATATATTGTGCGCGTTTGCATTTTAAACGCTTAAAAGTTGTAGGAAAAAAGGAAACAAAACATGTATTTAATTAATTGTAAGTGAAAAATGAAATATATCGGTTTACAACTCACTGTTATGCCGTGTAGCCTGTACCGTAAAACATTATTAATGAAATTGAATGATTATGAAGTGATTTAGTGGAACAAAAAAAAGCCGGAAAAATACCGAGATAAACCGTGGAAACGACACTGACCAGACAAGCTAGCATGGTCTGATAACCAGAGATCCCTTCCAATAGTCTGTCACTGAGTGATTTTGTCCTCATTCTTTGATTTTAAATAATATCGTCATTTCGCAATCAAGTCAATTCATGGCCCGACTCATAAATTATTTACACTTATACATGCTAATCACTGCCTCAATGTGATATTTTTTGTTAAAAAAAAAATAAATAGGCAATGGTGTTGTCCACGATGCAGGAAATATCTTCTCGTCTCGAAAATGAGACGGATGTCGTGACGACAAGTAGATTTTCAAATTTGAGACCGAGACGTAAATTTTCAGTAGTTTCGTGGGCTATAATAGTTCGTCCAAGTGTTAGGTCTCAAACAATGTTTATTGTTACATGATTCGTAATATAGAAACTATAAGTTCATGGAGTGATTATACGAACAAAATGAAGAGCATTAATAAACGTTTGAAGATATGGAAGTCACTATACAATATATTTTAAAAATAACAAAATTTAAGTGTTGCAACATTTTACTCTTTGAGGAGTTCTCGCGCAGCGGAAGCCTATTGATCAATTCTGTATTAAATTAAGAAACCAACAGAGCATACATTTTCTAGATAGATTACAAAACAAGACCAGACGAGAAAAATTCCGAAAATCTAGACGAGACAACAGTTCTACGATGGGTCTCGTGACGAGAAAATGTTATTTTCTGTCTCGTCTCATTTATGAGCAACATCAATTGACAAACATATTGTCTATTCGTAAATATGTCATCTAATAATACAAATAGCGTTGATACCAAGCGCACGTGACCTCAACCTCATGAAGTGATCGTGAGTTTATTGAGCGTGATGTCAAGATCATGATGTAAATATAAGGTCGTGTGAGTAATGTCAAAAGGATGTTCTAAATGTGAGGTCGAATGTGATAGATGTTAATGTTGTAAGTATGAAGTTAAGTGATCGTGTGGTCGAAAAAGTGTTGTAAGCGTGATGTCGATTGTCGAAGTGATGTGAGTGTAAGGATGAGTGAGTGTGAAGTCGCTCGAAAGAGTGTTGTGAATGTGATTTTCTAGTTATATTGTAATCATAATGCTGAGTAAGCGTAATGTCGAAATGATATTATGACTTAATGCTTGAGACGTCGAGTAAGTGTAATGTCGGATTAATTAGGTAAGTATAAAATTAGTGGTATTGGCACGATACGCACGAAAAATAAGATTTTCTCGTCTTGTCTGGTGAAAGTGTCGTCTTGTCTCGACTCGCAAAGATTTTTTCTCGTCTAGTCTCGATTCTAGATAAACTTTTCTCGTTCTCGTAAACTTATACATAAACTTTATGCAGCTCATTCCTGGCTAACGGTAAGCGAACGCGCCTTTGGCGTAGATCAGGGTTAGATTCCCGCCGGAAGTTCATGTGGTTCGGATTCCACGTTAATCAGTAGGTTCCATCTCGTATAGCCTCGCTGCTGAAAGCGACTTTAAACTCAAACTCAACTAAAGTTTATGGCCTGATTTTGTTTCTTAATATCATCTAGAAGTTAGCAGAATCTTTCCGTGTCAGAGAGGTTCACGTTCAGAAAGGGTACATGTATCTAGGTAACAACATTTAAGCCATATTTATTATTAAAGTATATAAGACTTATGAATGTTTATGTACAGCAAATTATGAATACGTTAAAATATTAAATGATACTTTCTGCTAAAGTGGATAGTTTCAAATATCTAGGATCAATATTAACAGACAAAAATAATATTCACGAAGAAATTAAATGTCAACTAAAAGCATCAGGGAATTCGTGTTACTATTCAGTTCAAAATCTCTTGTCGAGAATTCTGTCGAGGAATTTGAAGGTTAAAATATATAAAACGATAATCATGCCCGTTGTTCTGTATGGTTGCGAAACATGGTCGCTTACTCTGAGGGAAGAACATAGAATAAAAGTATTTGCTAGTATAAATATATTTCATAAAGATATGACAATTTTCGTATGAAAATCTCGAGAAAATATATGTAACGAGTATTTCAGATAAAAGCTGCTACTTTCGCTTCACGAACGATCGGCAATAAAAGAATGAAATAAAAGAAATGAGATAGGGAAATCTTAAGTGGGGTATTAAATGGAACGTTATTCTTGCACTATAAATGGAGTGCTGCAGAAAGTTCTTCGAAAATTTTAAGTAGCATGGTATGATTTTTTTTACATCAATTAAAAAAATAAACAATTTCGAAGGAGAACGTTTTTCGTGTGGGGAAATGAGTACTATTTAATTGTGATTTTATTCAGAATCAAATAAAATGTCCAATTGCAGTAAACCACTTACGGCTGGAGATAAAAGTAGCAAGTGAGATAGTAAAATGTCAGAAGGTGCAAGTGGACCGCTCTGCTTGCCCCACAGTCTCTCTTTTATGGACTTTCGGCTAGAGTTCCAACTAACCGGTATTTTTTGTCAGGCTCAACTATATATTTTAGGTTTAAAATATATAATTACTAGCTGAAATACCCGTTCTTCGCATGGGGGCTGTATTTGGAAGTCAACGTTTGTGGGAGTATCACAATTCACCTCAGCCACCGCAAAAACTATGGATTTGACATTAATATCCATTTTGGATTATTTTTAACATGTTACATGTCTCGGTAATCTCCCTCTCCCACGCAGGTGAACACCGGTCACATACAATGGTAGCTGAATTTGGAAGTCATCGCTAATGGAAGTGTAAACATTGATCTCAAGACCGCGAAAACTACTGATTTGACACTAATATTGGTTATTTTGGATTACTTTTACATGTCTCTGTATTTCACCCCAGTGACCCCCAGCCCGCAGCTGAATAGGTTGAATTTGGAAGTTAATGCGACCGAAGTTTCACCATTGATCTCAGAGTCCGCGAAAACTATGAATTCGACCCTAATGTCGGTCATTTTCTACTACTTTTACATGTCCCGGTAAACGTCCCCCGATTCGAAATTTGAAAAAAAAATACTCATGATCCAAATTTGTCTCGTCTGTTCCCCAGGCTCCATACAGACAGACATACAGACAAACAAACTCTTTGTTTTATTTATATTGGAAGATTAGATTAGATTCTTCATCAGGTTTTCCGATTATGAGCGGGTGCGGTGATTTTATTTTTCATAGTTGGTAATCCTCGAGTTTTTTTCAAAAATTTTAAATGGTATGATATCTAACCTTTTTACGTTACTGAAAGAATCAACTTTGATAGGAAAAAGTTTTTTGTGTATAGGGCTTCGTTTAGGATTAGAATTAGAATTTTAGATTTCTGTGCTTTCGACATCTAACAAGGAACCCTAGGTATCTATCAGAGCCCGATTTTCAAGAAACTTTGTATATAGAGAGAGTACCTCAGGAAATTCTCACAGCCAAAATTGTAGCTGCAGAGTCTAAGACGTTGGGACACTAGGGCCCGAAAAAGATCAAAAATGGAACGTCAGTACATTAAGGACATAGTGAGAAAATGCATGTTTTTCTTTAAAACTAATCATTGTAACGACACGAAATGAGCATACATGGATACGAGATGGTCGATATAATCTGTTAAAAGTTATAAAAAGAATATCCGCCATCTTGAAAGAGGCCATGTTGAAACTGGTGCGATTGGTGTAAATGAGAAGAGGGTCATCCAATGCATTAATTTGAACGTAAATAGCCACAAAAACCTATTGGTGAAGTCTGTTGTGAGGTTATATTATTCCTGTGCTTCTGGTAGAGTGGTTTAAGTACAAGATAAGCAAAGTGTATCCTGTGACACTCGAGCAGATGGAGGGTATGAAGCGCTATAGGACTGATATGACGTTCTGATTTCTGTTCGAATTAATTTAAGTCTAATAAAAAGTTACAAGTTAATTAATTTATTTATTTATTGAACAAATTCCCAGATACAGCATAACTTTGCCATTTTACACAGGGACATGCTAACAAAAGAAAGAAAAAAACAAGACAACAATAACAATAACAGAAAAAAGAGTGTAAAAGACAACCATGATATTATTATGAAGATTGAACCCGCCATATCAGCAAATCCACACCAATTACATGTTGACTGACACAAATGATGTAGTGCTAAAATTATATTTCACTCGGTTTTCTAGTTCCACTGATCCCACTCATAGCGCTCCATAATCCGCATCTGCTCGAGTATCATAAGATACGCTTTGCTCACCTTGTACCTAAACCCCTCTACCAGAAGCACAGGAATAATGTAATCCCACAATAAACTTCACCAACAGGTTTTTGTGGCTATTTACGTTCAAATTAATGCATCGGGTGACCCTCTTCTCATTTGCACCGATCGCACCATTCATCATGGAATTTTTCAAGATGACGGATATTCTTTTTATAACTTTTAACAGATCATATCGACCATCTCGTATCCATGTATGCTCATTTCGTGACGTTACAATGATTAGTTTTAGAGAAAAACATGCATTTTCTCACCATGTCCTTAATGCACTGAAGTTCCATTTTTGATCTTTCTCGGGCCCTAGTGTCCCAACGTCTTGGACTCTGGAGCTACAATTTTGGCTGTGCGAGTTTCCCGAGGTACTCTCCCTATATACAAAGTTTCATGAAAATCGGGCTCTGATAGATACCTAGGGTTCCTTGTAAGGCCATTTAGCCCGTCACGTTTGAGGGATGACGTCCCGTGGCAATCACACCATCCGGGGAAAGGGAAGGAAGAAAGCGGCCTGGGACCCATAAGTTAATTCCACTCCGGCACTTGCCAGGTGTGAATGAGGAAAATCCAGGGAAACCTCATTCAGGGTGGCTGGCCTGAAAAAGCGTTTCACACTTTTCCGACCAAGTGCCCCACCGGGAATCGAACCCGGGACCGTGGAACTTCGTTTATGAAATGGTCACCATTGAATGGTGAACTCTGACAGTCAGATGAAATTTTAGTTACATAGTGACCAGTTTGTAAACAATGCCCCACGAAAATATTTTCCTACGTTTTTTTTTTTTATTAACCTTTCCAATGATGCAAAAATTTCATATTAATATTTAATATTTTCGACAGATCCCCGAGGCCCTATGACAAGTCCTGTGGGGCAAGAATAGCGCCTTATAGTATTTGATGCGCCATCCGACATTTTTTAAATTTCATTTTGTTATTTCTATCATCTCTAACCGTTTGTGATTCATAACGATTGAACGAGGAGGAAGGAAGAAAAATCACTTCTTCATTATTGACCCATTTCAACTCAAAGCAATAGAGAGACTTGAAAACCCTCAGCAAAATATACGCCATATTCCACAAAAATAGTGATTTGTTTTAGAATCTATTCCGAGGCATCATGTTTAAATCATACAATGTGTGCCTGCACGCGTATAGATATATATATTGTATATAATATGTGTATGAGAGTAAATTAACTCCCCATTATTTATTAATGTTTTTTTTTTTTCAACTTCTTCAAAGTAAGAACCTCAATTCCTACATTGGCTGTTGCTCCCATATTCATATATTGAGTCAAAATGGAATATCGTGGAATTTACTTCTTACACCGGCACTCTCTCGTTCTTTTTTCTTTTTTTCCTTTTTAATACGAAAGTCATGTTGGAGTAGTTTTTAACTTGAGGGACAAGGCGCGGAGTCTACATTACGGATCTAAATTCATCGTTCACTCCTTACTTATATTAGTCCTTAGCACTGAGGAATGTTGAAAAATGTGTAAAAAAGTTTATCAAAATCGAATAATTTGTACGAAAGTTATCGTTGAAAATGTTTTAATCGGACGCAGAGAGAGAATAATCCACCTCTTTTTTCTTAACAATTTTTAAGTACCATCCAGAGGGGATGATTCGCAAGCCTCAAAGAAAATGTATGCTATGTTGCATCAAAATCAAAAGCAAACTTGGAAAAAAAAATAATCTTGCAAATTTTTTTAAATATATTAATTCTTTTCATTGCGGGCAGATTTTAGACCAAGCTATGTGAACCATCGAATGTCTCTTAGGGAACTATATACAATATTCTTTTTCAAAATCGAATAATTTGTACGTAGTTTATCCTGCAAAAATATTTTACATGCATGTGTTCAAGCATAGGGTGGCTTCAACTCCCTCTCACTCTTGTTCTTCATGAATTCCAACTCCAAACAATAGGCTTACTTCAGCACGTTAAAGAATGGTATAACTGAACAAAGTTCATCAAAGGTGGATAAGTTTTACGTGAGTGATTGATTTTTTGTAACGTAGATTACGACTTAACACGGAGCTAGCTCGTAAGACTGGAAAAATGTTTTATATGTATGTGTGTAAACTTGCAACATGGGGTAAATTTTACATACTTTCATCCTCTTATTCTGATGGTTTGCAATTCAAGATAAAAGTTATTTCGGAAGATTGTACCAAACTTCGTACCAAAGTTTCATTCAAATCGGATAAGTATATAGCGGCTGGAGCTCATGTGGTTCGGATTCCACATTAATCAGTAGGTCCACGTCTCATATAGCCTCGCTGCTGAAAGGGATGTTAAACTCAAAATCAACTCAACAATGAATAAGTATATGTGAGTTATTGTTGAAGAGACAGACGGACACACAGACACACAAATGCCGATTCATGTGATTCAGTTAGCATTTGTATGTCTGTACCTATAGTAAACGTGTGTACGACAGTCTGTTCCATGGTAACTGTCATAAAACGTATCCGATTGGAATGAAATTTTGTACATTGCTCCTGATTTTCAAGCAACCCATGAAGAACAAGGGCGTAAAACGTGGTTAAATCCACCTCTATTACAAGTTAGAACACTTGGTACATAAAACATTTCTATAATACAAACTATGCCCCCCCCCCCAAAAAAAAGACAACATAGTATTCAGTTTCCTAAAGGCATTTCGACTATCCTCAATACTTAGGGTTAAAATTTGTCAAGAATAAAAAACTGAATTAACACCCTCCTAAATTTCAAAAATATGTTTTCCACAATAGTTTTCACTTTAAATAATGTTCAATTTTGATGCAACATGACATATTTTCTTTGAGGCTTCGCAATCATCCACTCTGCATGTGTTAAAATCAGCGAAGAATAAAGGGGTGAATTACCCCCTCCCCAATTCATTCACTCTTTTATCTTAAACAGATTTCTACTTTAAGCAATGTGAATGATTTGCAAGGCTCATAGACAGTAGACACAATATTGCATTAAAATCAAATAAGTTTGTCGAATTATTTTCTTATCGTATTTGAATAAGGAAACTTCGGATTTAAACGATACAAGGTTGCTACGCTCATTTCTGTTATTCAATTTTGATTCAATAAATCTTTTTTTTCTGTAGGGCTTCCCTCATGGTTATATCGTTAGCGTACGCGCCTTGGGCGTGGCAGACTCTAGTTTGATTCTCGGTGAGAGCTAATATGATTAATAACCCACGTTAAACTATAGGTTCACGTCTCATATAGTCTTGCCGAGGAAGTGCTCCATGGTGGTGGATGTGCTGCTTGGCTCAAGCAGCAGCGTAGCCAAGTTTTTTTTTCCTTTTCACTATTTATGTTTGATATAGAAGCGTCGTTTAGGGAGGGCAGGAGAGGCAATTGCCCCTGAGGCTGAGGACCACTTGCTTTTTAATAAGTCGTATTTGTACTAATAAAGAAACGCGAAACTCCTATGTCAATGGCTATCTTGGTTTTTGGTAAATTGGTCTCCTTGCAATGCTTTTATTCAATATGTACTAATTGTGCTTAATTATTAATGTATTAACTACTTTTTACAATTACTTTCAGGCATTTTTTATCGATAGCCAATCTACATCTAGTCAAGAGGTTGATATTTCTGAAAAACCGTCAAGTGAAACTGAATCTTCAACAGAAAAGAGGGAATGTCAACCAGCTACTGCTGTTGTAAGTGTTAGTGAAACAAAATCGAAGAAACAGGTGAAACTTACGTCATTTTCACATAACGTAAGACCATGCCCACCGTCTAGGGAGGAATTACTTGATAGCAAAATTTGCAAGGTAATTCCACACGATTTGCTTCCAATTTCAATTGTAGATGGCCCCGGTTTCCGCGAATTATTGACAGAAATGGGACCAAATTATAGAATTCCATCCAGGCAGACATTAACACGTCGACTCGAGGCAATGTATGTAAACGAAAAAGGTCGTTTAGAACATGAATTAGAAAGTGTCGATAATATTTCGATCACAACGGACAGTTGGACCTCAAGAGTTACGGAAGTTTCGTAACAGTAACATCGCATTATATGTCTTCTGACTTTAAAATAAAAACGTATGTGCTAGATACGATAGAAATAGACGGTCGTCATACGGCAGAAAATCTTGCAAGACACTTGTCTATTTGTGCAAAAAAAAAAAAAATGGAAAATTGACGAAAAAGTATGTGCAATAGTCCACGATAATGCTAGCAACATTACAGCAGCAGTAAGTGAATTGCCATACCCAAGCATACCATGTTTTGCCCATACTCTGCAGTTATGTATAAATAAAGGCATTTCTGATAGCGGTGAAGTAGCTAAACTTATTCAAATGTGTAGCCGGATCGTATCGCATTTCAAACATAGCTCACTAGCAACGAGAGAATTAGAGAAGGGGCAAACGTTATTAAATATTCCTAAGCATGCTTTAATCCAGCACGTAAGAACAAGGTGGAATTCAAGTTATGATATGATTGCACGATTAATAGAACAAAGAAGGGCAACAATGGACGTGTTGACAGACAAAAATGTAACGAAATACCAAGACTTCAAAGAACTAGAAATTACAGCTGGTCAGTGGGAGTTGATGGAACATTTGAAAGAATGTTTAAAGCCACTAAAACCTGCAACAACAATTTTGTGCGGTCAAGAATTTGTAACACTATCTAGTGTACTACCAATTACACATAGTTTGATCCGTATCCATCTTTCACCAAGAGATACTGATTATTGCACAATTGCACTATTGAAGAACAGCATTGCACGAGACCTTGAAGAGAGAATGCTGCTAAACAAACATGAGCAGCCTGTATCGCATCCTTTCTAGACCCAAGATACAAAACTCTCCAGTTTCTTGACGAAGGTTTTCGAAAGAAGACTGAAGAATTAGTTAAAGCCGAACTTGACGCTACAAGTTTAAGTACAGAAGAAAAAGAAGAGGAAACGCAGTTGGCGTCTGCACTGGATTTCCTGTTGGGACCCATGTACACACAAGGTAAGAAACCTGACACTGACGAGTTGTCAATGTATATTTCGGATCCGGTGGTTAGACCTGCAGAAGATCCACTGAAATGGTGGAAAGAGAATGCAAGAAGATTTCCAAGGTTGTTTAAGATTGCAAAAAAATATCTTATAATTCCTGCTACGTCAGTCCCTTCTGAAAGAGTGTTCTCAACAGCAGGACTAATAATTAGCGCTTCCCGAAATCGGTTAACTCCAGAACACGCGGATATGCTTATTTTTCTCAATAGAAATTTAAAGCGGTAGTTCCTGTACAGCATACTCTGACACGTAATGTGTGCACAACATTGGAATTTAGCAAGAGTAGTTGCTGTTCATCCTGGTGTAGATAATATTGTTAGAACTGTTACTATTAAAACTAGCAAAGGTATCTTCAAACGACCAATTGTAAAAATTTCTCCTCTTCCATTTAATGAAGAATAATATGTAGAATGTGTAGTGTAGAGTAATGTGTAGAATTATATGTAATGTTGAAATGATATTTCAAGGTGGGCGGCCGCATTTCATTATTCTTTTGTTTTGTATTTGGCAACACTGGAGAATTTATAGTGCTTTATAAGTGTCAATGTGGCGTGTGTGACTGCATAGTGTGAAGTTGCTTATGTATAGCAATTATTGTATTTAGTTGTGTGTTTACAATATAATAAATAGTATATTGTACAACGAACTTTGTGTTCAAAATAATACAGTCCACGAACATTAAATGTCCTTAATAATTTGAATAGGTCTACTAATTTTATCATTTCTAACTAGCAACTAGATAGAACATACAGGGTGGCGCGTATTGTATCTACCAGTTGCAGTTGGCAACCCTGATCAAATGCGCGTACGAATGCTGCGCATGCTTACGGCACTGAATAGCAGGGCCTCTGGCAATTAGTTTACCATGGAGCGGTGGTCTGTGCAGACGCGAATTGCGGCGGTGGAAGCCTTTATCCGAACCGGTTCTGTCAGTGAGGCTCAGCGGGCACTGCGACGAAACAGTGATGATCGCCATGTTGCTATACCCGAGAGACACAGTATTCTGAGATGGGTGAGACAGTGGCGGGCCACAGGTAGTGTTGTGAACCGGAAATCACCAGGTCGTGGACGAAGTGTTCGAACAAATGTAAACTTGGAACGAGTGCGCGTAGCGATGGAACGCAGTCCCAAACGTTCAGCACGGCGACATGCACGAACATTACATTTGACACGACGTTCATTGGGTCGTTTGCTGGGTGATTTGAAGTTCCATCCGTATAAACTGCAGGTGGTACAAGAGTTGAGAGCCATTGATAAGGAAAACAGACTCAATAACTGCCAGAACATTCTTGAGTTGATTAACCGAGATCCACTGTTCCTCCAACAACTTTTGATGTCCGATGAAGCAATCTTCCACCTGACTGGGTATGTTAATAAGCAAAACTTCCGGTATTGGTCTCAGGAGAATCCTCGTTCATTACATGAAAAGCCTCAAGGTAGCCCAAAAGTTGTGGTATGGTGTGCAGTTGGAATGTGTGGCATTATTGGTCCCTATTTTTTTGAGGATGACGCCGGACATGCAACAACTGTAAATTCCGACCGCTACTGCCATATGTTACAGACGTTTCTCATTCCGGAATTGCAGGAAAGGGGTGTGATCAATAACGTTTATTTCCAGCAAGACGGTGCTACGGCACACACGGCACGCCAAAGTATGTCTATACTCAGAGAAACATTTCCAAACCGCGTGATATCCCGATTTGGCGATGTCTCATGGCCATCCCGTTCCCCAGATTTAACAGCTCCTGATTACTTCCTCTGGGGATATGTTAAGGAAAGGGTCTTTGCCAATCGCGTGAAGACAATTGACGAACTGAAGACTGCCATTCGTCATGTGATAAGTTCCATTCCACAGTATACGTTAATGCGTGTGATGAATGCCTTCCCACGTCGCCTGCAGCAGTGCATCCAGGAAAAAGGCGGACATTTACAGGACGTTATTTTTAAAGTTTAGTGAGCTCCTTCGACAAGTGTTGTACAGTGTACAAATTGCCAGTCCATATACTTATATTCCATAACAGTTTTGCATTAAAACTTGCATAACACACCTTTGTATTTTCATTTGAAGTTGGTAGATACAATACGCGCCACCCTGTAGGTTTATCTGTTTTTCATCTAATGTATTTATTATCACTATTGAAATACTTTTATAGCTGATTTTATGCGCTGTGCTAAATCGCATTCTCATTTTGTTTCACCATTGTCCATAAAAAATTAGCAAAGATATGTAACTTGATGAATAACTTTTGTGCGAAACGGTAATACTAAACGCTTAACTGAATACAGTATATCCTATATAATTAAGAGTAGTATATAATTTTTGTGTAAATAGTAGGCTTTTGTATTAAATGTAATGATGGTCAAAAACTTACTATTTGTCAACGTCGTTAGGTTGCTGCCTGTGTACCTTGGAATTTAGTGTATTTCCGTATTTCAAACATTAAAATGCCCTGCTTATTTTGACTACATAAATCAACATACAGCAATCTCTCTTCGACTCACGTAAGAAATACAAATTGTGTTGCAAACGAAAAACTGAATCGCAAAATGCTATACATCTGTGATCATTTTATTTCCAAAATGAACTATTTTCTACAAGACGAGAGCATAATATAGTTTTCCTTCATGATAGAAGTGTGCTCCCGATCTATACTTGTGATCTTCCCTCGAAAACCGACTTTTCGCTTTAGGTACGTCTTTGAGTTCTCGAAGTACCGGTACATACCATTTTACTATAGACTAGACATAATCCGCCTTATGCAGAGTCGTTTTGACGTATGGTTAGCGTAATACTAAAAGCCTGACTACTGCAGGAAACATATGTCAGTCGAACTCTAGTATTATACTAATCACGCGTCAGAACGATTCTACATAAGGCCCAGTATTACTAGAGAGCTGGCCGGAGAACTAAAGGCAAAGAGTCCATGCGACATATTAAAGCATATGGAAACAAACATTATCAGTACTCATTTTCTGCCCTTCTGTTGTTTTATGCTCGGGTTCATAAATAACACTGCTAGTTATTTCATAGCTTTGGCATAGAAAATATATTCTTTTGTTACGTCTTTTTTTACTAAATTAGCGAAAGGAAAGTAGTGTTCGGTTTACAATTGTTTAAACAAGGAAAAAAATAAAATCGGGCATCGTTTGGCTACAATATAAATTAGGAAATTAAAAATTGTGTAAAACTAAGTTACTGTACTTTATTCTAAACATATATGTTCACATTGTGGGATGTATAATACTAATTCCTCGTTTCTTGACGACATTATGAATTGAATCCAGCACTTAATAAAAAGCTCGATGTCGACATCTTCAAAAACAAATACTATTACAGGTAATTTGTAGAAAGTTAGAACTTTAACATATACTGTATCTTTCTAATATAATAATATAACTATTACTTTTCCTCTATTATTTCAATTATCACATGTATTTGTTGTATTACTTTTTTATTTACTATTTCATGTCCATGTAGAACAGTAAAATAAATAATTCCAGAGCTGTCAAAAATACGATACAAAATTCATAAATTGCCATATAAATCTTTAAAATTAGAATCAGCAAGGTCGACACCAGAACAAACGAAATACACAACGAACAGCCATAGATAAATTTGTCATCAACAGCTGATTTGTTGTTTTAGAAAGTTACAGGGGAAAAAATATTTAATACATTTCATTTGTTCAATAGTCTTTAGCCTTTTTTGTAGTATCTGTATAGTGTATGTGTATTTAATTCGAATAATTCAATGTATATTAAATATGTTATAGTAATTTTCTTAGCATATATTTATTCTTTACTATATATTGTTTAAAATAAGGGTTATGCAATTCATTATTATAAGTTTATAATAAAACATAAAAACATTATTTTAAAATAGAAGTATCAAATTAAAGTTCAGGAAATGGGCCAGATTTCTGTGGAAGGAAAACAGGCAGGTTTTAATAATGTATGTAGAGCCGAAAGAAAGTTTTGACTACAATTGTATATCGATATCTATAATTATTCTAGAATTATATAAATCCTAATTAGTTATTATATGTACAAAAAGTATCCACATGTGTTTAATATTTGTTGCGAGAGAATTGAAGTGTTCATCAATAGTCATGTTTACTACAAAAGTATTTTGATAGTCTGTAATGTAGTAGACCCAATAAAAATATTACTGATAAATTATTGTTTAAATAATTTCCATATACGGTAGACCCATGGATCACAAACTTAGTCCGTTGTGTAGCGCTGTTCGCGAGCCGAAATTACTTTTCGTATTTATTGTTAAATACAATATTAAACCTTTTTAGTCACAGAAACAATGTACAGTAGGAAGCCGAAAATCCGAACTAATTGGGGCCACAGGTAGTTCGATTTTCAAATTGTTCCGATTTTCGAAATGTACTTATGCCTGTTAGTGCTATTTTAGCGATACAGTGGTTATACAGTCAAGGGCGCCGATTTCTCTGTAACTTTGGGGGAGCATTCATAAAAAACACATAACAAAAAACACAGAGGGACCCACCCACATTAGCTCTGGGGGGCCGGGACCCCAAGATCGGCACCCTTCTATACAGTACATACATTAATTACAATACCGTATGTAAGGCTACTTACATTTTATGTTTCTGAAGAACCTGCTCGTATACTAAATTACACTGTTCTGTAAAGTAGTAGGAATGTCTAGGATTGTACACCTGAATAGGGCTATTGTTTTCTTAATTGCTTTATGACTGTGTACTTTTCATGTCTGTAGGGCCGTGCCGTCCTTGGGGAGGCTGCCCCGGCCTTGGGGGAGGTTTCTGGGGGAAGTGGTTTTATTAGTTGTGCAATAGAGGTTGTTTGGAAAAGTGGAATGGCCTCCTTTCTTGTTGAAACATGCTCCTATACGATTCTTGAATCGAAATTTTAAATATTATAATTAAATAAAAATTAAAACTACGATTTAGATAATTAGTACTTTAGTATACGGCTTTGAAAGCGATCCCTAGCTTTAAACATGATCCAACACGTTTCTTGATTCAGGATACGGCTCTGAACGCGATTCCTAGCTTTAAACATGATCCAACACGTTTCTCGAATCGAAAGTTTAACAATTATAATTAAACTAAAATTAAAACTACGATTTAGATAATTAGTACTTCAGTATATGGATTAAAACGCGGTCCCTACCTCCCACAAGCTTTTTCCCCATTAATTTAATTATGATCTGACTTGTAAAGCTTGTAACTAATTGAACACTCTTATTTAAACTAGAAAATTATGAATAATGAATATGATTACACCGTTGAAGGAGTCCCTGAAACATTACCCTTTAAGCTCCTATGTTTAGCAATGATTTTTTAATGGTGCTTTATTTTACTGCGTAAAGTATTAAGATGGAACTTTGGAAATGGAAAAAGGAAAGGGAAGGAAGAAATATTTATTTATTTTCATTTATTTTTTTGTTGCGAACTGCACTCTTTTCGCTTAGCTTGCTTGGCTCTTAAATGACAGACTTTGCTATTTTTCGGCGCTGCTCAGTACAAAATTCGCAGATACGCAGACTGATGTGTTCTTCCTCCAACTTCCATTGCAATACTGAGGTGCAAGAATGAAGCTCAGTTCTCTCACACCCTATGCAAACAACCTTGCGATATGATTGGCCAGAAAAGACCAGTTTGTTCCGCCTCCAATGTTTAACCAAGGGGAGATAGTTATCTGCCAATCACTACCTCTAGTTTTGAGTGAGCGGAAGATTTCACTCCCTTCCTCTGTCTCATTAATGTTCAGTTTCTTGTGTGAACACGCTCATACCCTCTCTCCCCACCCCGCGACAACTGGCATACATTCTTTGTCACAAAAGATGTTTACTTCTTTTTTCCTCAAACCACTTTTGATGGTTGGCGCAACCTTCCCCCTCCATCACGCTGTTTGGACAAACAAACAAGGTGGTGGTTGGGTTAAATGCCAATAACCTGATGAATAAACGGTTGGGTTCTTGTATTTGTTTCGGAGGACCATCATATTGAGTTCTGCAAAACAACAAACAAAAACCTGTAGTATGGTTTCTGTATATTGACACACAAAATAATTGTGCTGTTCTTTTCGGCAAAAAAAAAACAAGTTATTGAAACAGATGTTGAAAATGATAACTATATAGTTTCACTGAATAAAGCCGACATTTAAAATCTAGGAACATTGCCGCTTGAGCCCAGCTTAACGAATTTTATTTCTTTATTGCTTGGTAAACAACTATTTGCCGTGAAAATACGACAATTTGGCGTCTTTGAGATACGAATTCAGACATACTGGCGATTTTTTCAAACTTTAGGCATTGTGTGAAAATTCCCTGGTATTACTTTACGATATGTATTAACCATTTACCTCTATAAAAAAGGAAAGAAATTTTTCCTTTGATTTGGGAAGATACCGACAAACGAAATACCCCAATTCTTTTCTTCTTTGTAGAGTGAGGCAATGCTGTATTACAAGGCAAATTCATTTACTTTATTTTTTCTCCCCCTATTCCATTCCCCTTATGTTAATAAATAAACAAAAAAATATATAAATGCAGTACACATTTCCTGCATTGACAATCTTTCTTGCGAGGACCTTTGCGTTTGTTTCTTTAAAGTGTTAATGCAGGAAATGGGCAGTGCTGAACTTTCAACGCACAACTAATCTTTAATTATGACTTTTGCCGCTAGGTGTCACTAGTAGTTCTATTAAAATAGTATTAAATCACTATTGCTAATGTACTGGTTCTGAATCTTTTTCTTGGAAACATATTGGTAGTATTAGTATAAAAAAAGTATAAGGAATCCGCAGACATAATGTTTGTTCAGTTGGCATGACCTAGGATTGAACTACAGACCCCCTAAACATATGAAGTGAACACCTTACCACTTTTTAAATAAATAAATAATTTTGTATGAATTCCGTTTTATAGCATCAAAATTTTGTTTGTTATGTTGTTGGAGTGGACTCATATAAGTTTTTTTTATCGGGATTGATATAGGATTTTACAGGTGCAAGAGTTTTTGTGGGCAAATTAGATTTATCTTTTATACTTTGGTGAAAGATTGATTTGATTTTATATTTCCAACCTCTAAACATTTTAGCCTATGACGTTATGAGGGGTGACATCTCTCAGTGAGCACTCTATTCGGGAAAAGAAGGAAATTAGGTATCACGCAAGGCATTTGTTTGGTGTAAATGAGAAAAACATTATTCAGAATATCCTAAAAATTATATATTATATATATTGACTGAATTCCTCACCGGTAATTGGACCAGAACCGTTTGTGAATATATTCGCCCCTTCGGACCGGAATTCGCAGGCCCTTTTGGGTACGTCCGCGTCGCAACACCTTCATACCGGGAATCGGGCCCGGGACCTCTCACACTGAACGCAAAAGCGAAAGCTACTATGCCACGCGTAACCACCCGCATTAAAGCCAAACGCGTTAGCGATTATATTGTGAGGGAACACTAGTTCACCTACCGGGAATTGAACCCGGGGGTGATCGCACTGAATGCAAGAGCGTTAGCGATTATATTGTGAGAACACTAGACTTGATCTTAAGTTTAACGGCACGTTTAGCTTTGGGTCTTACACAGCACAGATAGTTTGCTTGTACAGATTTATTGAGAATTCGAAAAAAATGTATGAAGTACTGTCCCAGAATCATACATAGCTCTTGCAAACTAAAGATATTTTTATATGTTTTGTACGCTAAACTGATTTTCGTACGTGGATAGAATAACAATTTTTATTTCTATTTAGTGTATATTGTGCAATATTTTGGTGAAATTATGTTGTACTAATAACATTTTTTTCTATTTTGCAGAAAAGATGGAAGGGTACCCACAATCATCAACATCATCACCTTGTAATTCGGAGGAATGCCGAAAAAGATTAAGAAAATTTCTTCTAAAAAGAATTAAACCATCACCATGTAGTACCCCCATGACGTGTATAGAATCTTGTACAGAAAAAATACGAGAGAGAGGGGAGAGAAAATCATATTATTTATCATCAGCATGCCCTCTAAATAAGGATAAACAAAGATGGCACACATGCCCGAACTGTGTCAATGAAACCATATTGGAACTTTTTGTAACAGAAAAAGAAAAAGAATCAAGTGTGAAAGAGATTTTGGGGGTCAAGTGGGATTTGGAGGGGAGGGTGTGTAAAGTGTGGGCGCAAAAACAAGAAGTGATGGAAGAGGAACTGGGGGAAGATGGGGTGAAGTAATTGTGGGGATATAAATATTTGTATATATTTTGTAAATAAATCGTGTGTTGTTGGATGGGTGCTGGGATATTTGTGTTTTCTTTTCTATGATTTTTAAAACCTTTCTAACTTTTTAACAGTGCTGAGGTATTTTGATAATTGTCTCAATAACTAATGTGTAATGAAAATTCATTTTGTGCAAAACATATAAGGATTCTTCTTTTATATATACTTGAAATTAATGCAGGTTCTATTTAGATGAATGGTTGAATTTTGACTTTATTCTTTTCAAGAATAAAGAAGTCTATTTTTTTTCTAAATTCTTAGAATATTCCTTGTAAGAATTAATCTGTTGCCACATGATCTATCTTCGGGAATCGAATCCTCGATGAGTGATATTAGAAAATGTTTTCGTACAAATAAAAATATTAAATGTCCAAGACGATCATACTAACCACTTAGCCATGAAACAATTTTAGTTGGTACTTACATGACGTTTTTTTTTAGTAGAAAACAAAGTGTACACGGAACTATACTGTACAATCCTTGAAGATTTCAAAACAACTGAAAAGAGAGAGAGAGAATTGAAGTAGTATTTTCTTATTGATAATTGCTTATTTGATTTTTTTTCACCAGTAATATTTATCTTTGTCTTGTGGTAAACTGATCCAAGTTTAAACGTGGTTAGGCTAAAGGAGACAGTAATTATGAGAAATGAATGATTTAATGTTGTTTCGTCTTATAAAAAGAAAATCTTGAAAAAATGAGTGGAAAACTCCAAGAAATTTCGCGGACACGATGTTCTTTACTACAAGTCTAACTGGTGGTACTCTCACCGAGGGGAAAAACTACCACTGACCCACTGCTGTCTTATATTGAAATTTAAAATCAGATTCTTTACTAGTTAAATAAATAATTAGTGGTCTCTCTTCGCTATGTATTGAAATGATTTCCCTTGACTGTGTATTAAAATGAAATGAAATCTGACACCCCACAATTATTTTGGTTAGGATAAAGCAATTGGTAAAATGAAGAAACTGTGAGGGGAACGCTTGGAAATGCTCAAGAAAAAAAAAGTTAGACACAATATGTTCAGCAATAATTTTAGTTGGTCAAAGATTGAACCCAGGATCTCAACCATCTAAGGTGAAGTTTGGTTCAACAATTAGTTTGAAAATATGTATTCGTGAGGACAGAACAGTAAGCAAGTTGTATGTCAAGTCTCATTCTAACATTGATGTAAACCTCCCTTGGTTTTGAATTTGTGAGCGTAATGTGAAAACAACCTTATTTTATTTGACATCACATTTGCGTTGCGGGATTAAGGAAAACTTCACGTAAGATAGTCATTGATATGTATGAATTTGTTTGGAGTTCGCCATCATCAAAGCTATTTTCTTTGTACTCCTTAGACAGTAAACTGATAGACTTTGAAGTTCTTTTACACATTCCACTTGGGAATCGAATCCTCTTATTACTTATTTCTTCTTCTTTTGAGTATTTGTTTTATTGGATTATCTGCTTTTGCAGCATGTATTTTGACTTACCAATTTCAATTTTTAACGATTCGCTTGTTCAAGCTATGAACAAATTTATTTGTGAGCCAATAAAAATTCCTTCGAACCACTAAAGTCTATGAACATATTAAGAGCTACTTGTGAAATATGGAAAATATTAGAAAATGTAATTACGAATAAAATTTAGATGTCAAAGACATGTACGCTATCCGCTTAACCATACAAACTTTTGTTTCATCTCGTCTCGTCTCATCTCATAGGCAAGCTAGAACAAAGAGAGAAACTATTCTTATTACTTTTAGTAGTGAGGTTATATGAGGCGTGAAATTAATATTTTGCGGGGTACTAAGCCAGGTTTATCAGGGATCGCTAAGCGGTTAGCTATAGAGTTTGGAATTATTTTGACTGCCTTATCATTTAAGATACATCGATCATTTAGTTTAATCTCCTTTCCTTATGCTCTGTAAGCTGAGAAATGAATAATGCCGACAATCAAGACAAAACAAAATGTACATTTAGAGGAAGAGAAAGAAGTTCCGAGAGGGAGAGAGGGATATAGAGAGGTACACAGAGAGAGGGAGAGAGAGGTACACAGAGAGAGAGGGAGAGAGAGAGAAGTTCAGAGAGAGGGAGAGAGAGAGAGAAGTTCAGAGAGAGGGAGAGAGAGAGAGAAGTTCAGAGAGAGGGAGAGAGAGAGAGAGAAGTTCAGAGAGAGGGAGAGAGAGAGAGAGAGAAGTTCAGAGAGAGGGAGAGAGAGAGAGAGAAGTTCAGAGAGAGGGAGAGAGAGAGAGAGAAGTTCAGAGAGAGGGAGAGAGAGAGAGAGAAGTTCAGAGAGAGGGAGAGAGAGAGAGAGAAGTTCAGAGAGAGGGAGAGAGAGAGAGAAGTTCAGAGAGAGGGAGAGAGAGAGAAGTTCAGAGAGAGGGAGAGAGAGAGAGAGAGAAGTTCAGAGAGAGGGAGAGAGAGAGAGAGAGAAGTTCAGAGAGAGGGAGAGAGAGAGAGAAGTTCAGAGAGAGGGAGAGAGAGAGAGAGAAGTTCAGAGAGAGGGAGAGAGAGAGAGAGAAGTTCAGAGAGAGGGAGAGAGAGAGAGAAGTTCAGAGAGAGGGAGAGAGAGAGAGAGAGAAGTTCAGAGAGAGGGAGAGAGAAAGAGGATGTATAAAACCACTGAGCCAATGCAGTCTACAAAAAGTTTGTATTCAATAATCTTCATGGTTTTGCGAAATATGTTCCTATCTTTCTCTACAACAATTTGATAGTTCACATCATTTTATTTTTTCCCAACATTACGATCTTCATATTTAATTGATTTCCTCATAAGCAATACGAAGCTATAACTATCCTAATGATGGATTTGTCAACAATTTCATAGTTCTCACTGTAATTTTTCGTATTATTATTTTAGAGTGCATATGCGTAGCAGACTCCTTAAAATTGTTTGAACACTAAATAATGATAAGTAAGCACTTCAAAGTTAGACCTGATATATAGCTAAATCTATTAAATACCAACAAGCTGAATGGGCTCAAAAACTTGAAGTCAGAAAGTATACTTGAACTGAAATCTTTGTTTCTAATGGGTATGAAGAACTCCTCTTAAGACACGCGGGTGAATAAATGAAGGAAAACATGAGTGTTTGGAATCGAATCACAAACTATCACATCAGAGATGTGTACCCTATTACATATAAACCTATTTGATTGTACAACATATATGTTTGAGAAAACAGATAAATAGGCGATATACTACACTTTATCCGTAAAAATAAATTCCAATTTCATGAAACAAATATTTGGACGTAAGAAGGAAAGGGGGTAGAGGGTGATGTTGGAAACTTGTATAATTTATTCACTTTACTATAAATAAATATTATTAGGAATTAGATTTCTTTCTTGCTTGCTTTGAACTTATCAGTATTTAAGGACGTGTTAGCTATGAAGGTCTCAGTATCTATTTATCTATAAAAAAGTGTACTACAATGTGATTAATATCAGCATTCGGAGATTAATCAACTGAAGTTTGTAACACAATAGCTGATTTCGACAGAGAGTACAACTGTAACATATATTCGCAACCTACACTAACCAATACCAACAAACATTCTCGTTCTCTTTAAACAATGAAATAAATGAAATCTTTGAGTATTATGTCCCACATTTATGTCGGTTAGGGTAAAGGAAATGGTGAAATGAAGAAAACTAAGAGGGAAAGCGGGGAAAATTCCCAAGAGAAGTTACGAAGACAATACTGTCCGGCACAAAGTTCACTTCTCAGATCCTTAAACAATTTATAATTACCATTTGATCTTGCCTATGATCAGTATTATTTTCAGTTATTGTTTTGTTGTAGAACAAGTACCCCTACATCCGGTTAACAACTTTGTTGAATTTTACGCGCAGACCAAATCAAAAGCAAATAGAAAGGGGAGTAAACCGCTAAGGCTTAAATGGCTATTAGGATGGGACGAGTGTGGACAAAGTAGGAAACTCAGCATGAGAGAGAGAGACTTAAGTATGATCAAAAGTAAGAAAATGATAATTGGTTACAGCTTAAGATAATCAATATTGGAAAATGACAAGAGCAAAGACTACTTAAGAATAGGAAAACCTAGTAGACATTGTTAAAATCTCTCCTTTAACTTTTAAAAGGATTATTTAGCGATCAAGTCAAACTGTCACAACGCGTTCGAATCCAATAGTCTAATTAAAACAACCAATTGCAAAGGATCTATTGGTGTCCAGGTATCGTGATTTCTAATTATTAATCTAAATGTCAGTATAAAGAAATTCAAGCAAGCGCGGTAAACGGTATGGGTGACTTTTTCTGTTGTAAAAAACTCTTGTAAAAATGAAAATATTTTATTGCAATGATGTGACATTCAAGCAAGCGCGGGTAAATGGCATGGGTGACTGTCTTGTAAAAAAAAGTGTTGCAAAGATCAAATATTCAAGTTAATTTGAATATAAGAATCACTTCATAATCATAAAAGAATAGCATCTAAAACTAATAGGGGTGGAAACTATGAGTTTCAGGTCTACCTTAAACTTGCTCTAACCTGTTTTCATTGGTTAACCCAAATAAGACAACACATCCCACGGTGAAAAGTATAAATACCACAGTTAAGAAAGATACATAAGAATAATCTTGTGCTGGTTGTAGTCGATGAAAAGATTTCTTCTTCGTATGGTGGGCAGTGAAAATATTTGTGCCTAGTGTTTTAGAAAATTACATAAAATATATTTTCAAAACTGTTTGAACAAAACCTTCGTTTCCCTTTGTAACTATTGAAAATCCGAGCTGAAAAAATGTCTAATGTTGAAAACGTATGGGTTTGTTTCTGCGATAACATTCGCATAACCATTCAGTGCTTAATAAATGCGTTTCAAATGTGGGAATCTAAAAGAAGTATGCTTCTTTGCAGTGGATGTGCATGCGGAATAAAAGACGCAATAAATCATGACTGTATTCTGTTAGATAAAAATATATTGAAAACAAAAGTACTAAGTGTTGTTACGGACATGGATATACAGGATGAAATTTGGTATACGTTTCAAAAAATGCACAATTCTTTTAATAAATTAGAACAGTTTCTTCATATATATGATGATGCCATTCATAATGATACATTTCTTAATCAACTGACAGCAATATTCTTGCAGAAAGATTTTAAGAAATTCTTAATTTGGAATAAAAACCATAGTGATAGTGATAGTGTTTGTGATTGAAAAATATGAAGAAATAATAGATGTATGGATGAAGATGTTACTCTTCTGTAGGCGTCATACAAAGACACATACAAAGTGTAAAAAGGATTTGGTATTACTTGATTTTTTTCTGTGAGCGTAAAAAACTTATAACAAATAAATCTAACTGCTGTAATTCTCTAAGAAACTTGAAAATAGTTACTGCATAGTTCAGTGTAGTGCGATAATTTTAAACATATGTTTTGATAATGATGCGAAGAAAGTGGTAAATGTTGCAAAATAAGAAATGATTAACACCAATACAACATGAAAATTATGAACAACCCAATTTAAAATATTGAAAGATACTCCTCTGCTAGAGTTATTTTGGGAAATAAGTGTTTATAAGTCTTGAGGAGTTGTTAGCATCTGTTAAAAGTTTCATAATGTAAGAATGTATAGACTTTTTTACTAAATAAGTGATAGTAAGATGTTCACTATAATACATTTAAAATCCTACAAACAATAACCACAAAAAAACATTGGGTTCCAAACGTTCATGTATGTTAGTTATCAATTGGTCCTCATACAAGATGTAAATTTTGTTTGCCAGCTTTAATTCACGGATATATTATACTCTTAACTCATTTTGTTCTACTCATAAATGACCATCTGCTATTCAGAGGTTAGTTTGTTTTCGAACTTCTTCGCATCTGCAATAGTACAACCATGTTGATGCTCAAGAGTAACATTGGAATCATTGCACTAATCCTTAGCCTGCTTTAACAATCGCTCAGGATGATTCTTTAGTTTGTACACGTAGTTACGACGCTGATCAGTCCTACCCATTCCAAGGATGATAGCCTTAGGAAGACAATATACAATGTTTTTCCATTGAGGTGGAACATTTTTCCAAAGCGTTGCATAATCTTCATATTTGGCCGATCCATGGGTTCGACCCCTCTTGCATGGATTAACAATGTGGATCTCCCTTCTTTCAAAATGTTCATTACTATTTAAAACATTTTCAACTATATGAGACGATATATCGGGGTTCAATTCCTTTTTAGGACGCCATGTCATGTACATCGGTTTGTTTAATTTTGACGCGAACTTTCAATAGTAATAGCGATATACATATCATCATCGACGTCATTAGCGTATGTTCTTGTACAAATTCGAATAATGAGCGAACATATGTTTGCGGGTCTTCGATACCACTAGTGTGCATACATTCAATGGTAACTTCCTTTCCACGCAGACCAAAATAAGAATAGTGCCTAGTTCTACTATTAACAATGCGAAAGTAATCCCGACTGCCTGTAGGTTCCAATGTAGAACATATACTATGTTCTGGTGCAAAACTCGTACTAACCTTGGAAAACACCCAATAACTCGTCGGAATCATCAGCAGTTAAGCCCGTAGTCTTCCCTGCAGACACAAATTCACTAAATTTTTCACACGTAGCTTTCAGCATATTGTCTTGGCGAAAGAAGCCCACATAGTACAGAACAACAATATCTCTTGCGGACTTGCAACTTTTCAACACAATAGCCGGTACACAGCCAAAATGCAAGAATAATGCCTGTAGTAACTTTACATATGATAAAGTGTTTACCCTCACACCCGTAGCACGGCATTGCGTTAACACCATGTAAAACAAAATCTTTTGTTTTGCAGTAAGTCTGATCGTTATGTCCATTTTCCGTACATTAAAGTGTAGATGGTTTTTCAATATGTTTCATTCATAGGTTTGTCTAATGTTATCTTCCATTAATTCTATTCCTTCATATACATGATACTCTTTCATGTATTTTTCTTTGTCTCCTTTGGTTTGACATTAGGTAAAAATCTTAAAGATTCCTGCTATATTTAAAGAAAAATATTTAAATGACTGAGCTCAGAACCGAACAGTTCAAATTCCCATACTTCAATAATTAACAAAATTTTATATCCAGTCTTTAACGCTTTATGAAGTTCTGGGATACAATATGTGTCTGTTAAGACACGGTGGGCGTCACAATGTGTGCATCTAATGATACCTTCTTCCTTACATGTGCAACAAAAGCCAAACATAAGTCAACCGTTACATGTATACTTCTTTACTTTGTGTATATGTGCTGTATCAAAACATTACAAATGGATATAGTACTGTAACATCCAAATACTGAATTGTCATCCAATTAAATCTGTATGAATAAAATCATGCTTTCTCACACTATATTTTCATAAGATCATGTATATAATTAATGTGATTCTTAAGTTATTATATTCAATCAAAATAAAAGTGCAGTTAGTCTGACGTATCAAATTAAATATTTTTGATATTTAAAATATACGGAATCTAATTCAATACGTAAACAAATATCGCAATGAAGAAAAACTTTTAAAATATTCATACTTATTTTCTGCGCATTTGTTTCGCGCATCCTCTATCCTTGCACTATAAATCCTGCGCATGCGTGTACTTATACTAACACAAATAAAGTGGGTGATACGTTGTTAAGATGTACAGTCAAAAGGTAGATGTTTGAGCAGTTGCAAAGCGAAAAATAAATAAAGACCTACATAATGTTAAACATTTAAGAACATATTCTTCTTTTCATAATAAGAAAAGGAAAGGTAAAATTGAAACCAATCTTTCCTTATCGCAAAGTAAACATGTAAAGTACTTTTCACCACGTGAAAAGTTTTGAACTTGTTAAACAAAAGAAAATTATTCTTGTACATCCAAATGATCCTGACATTCCTGAAGAAGACGCTGAAAGATATAAGATTATTTATCCAACACAAGAATTTATCATAGACGATGCTGTGTATAGACGAAATTTCAGATACCCGAATGAAATACCCGTTGAAGAGGAAGTAGTAGTGGTAAATCAAAATACAATTTCTAATGACATTGATATTCAATGATGTGAAGTGTGGTTGTACTCCTAATGAAGTAAATGAAGTTTGTGTAAAAATGTTACTAGAAAAATATAAACTTTCTGAACCATTACTTTGTGAAAGTTGTGCAATTCGTACTGAGAAAGAAACTGAGCATAAATGTGTAAGTGAAAGTGATGAAGAATTAAATACTATTGTGTGGAATTCCCTAATTAAGAAATCAACACGCGAAGAAATATTAAAACAATATCTAAAGATTATTGTGAAATGTATAGACGTATACATTATTCCACATCTTATAAACAAATTTAATTATACATATCAGGAGATTACATTTAATGATTATCACATTTCTGATTTAAGAGAAGCATATCTTGAACACGATCAAAATGTGTATCAACAATCCATACTGTGAGTACCAATGTCGTTTTCTAAATACATACGATTATTGCAAATATCGGTGTTGTTCTTTTTCTATAGATGAACAATTTGTGTTATTATGTATTGCCCGTTGGAAACCACAGCGAGAACTTCTGTGTCACGGGTGTTTTCAAAATCGCGGTAATTTAGATGAACATGAGTGTATTACTTTAGACTGATATGTTATGCTATAATGCATGGCGTAGAATGGTAAGCACACAAACTTTGATGACTTATATAAAGATTTTGCAACAGTGCATTGTGATACTGAAATTGATGATTGGACATTTAAATATACATTATATAACATATTGTTAAACAAAGATAACATTCAGTTAATTACAGAGTTATTCTTACAAAAAGATTTACAATATGCAATATTTTGTGAAATAGTAATAATGGAAAATAAAAACTCTTCTGTTAATCAATTACAAAATAATAAAAACAAACTGTATAAATTAACAAAAACAAGTGATAAAAAACTTTCAGCAACAAAACTGGCCAATATGTAATTGTACATATACTAATATAAATATAGATTGTATTAAACAATATATCAAGGAATGTTAAAATCACAAATGTATCTGTATGTAAACTATATATATCTTATTGTAATTTGTAAATAAAATTTTATCACTGTATATTTTTTTATTATTTCTTTAGATGTATGATTTTAAAACTTTCTTTTGTGTAAATGCCTTTTACATTATTGTACTTAAAATATTCTGTGAAAATTATTTCATGAAACTAAAAACTTTAACATGTCCATATGAAACTTTAACATGTGCTTATAACAAAAAAATCCGTATGTTATGATCCGCGTGCATAAAATTTGTTTGTATATTTTATATTGCATGCATGTGAAAAAACTTTTCAAATTTTTTTTAGTTTACGGTTCTGCATTTTGTTTTTAAACTTGCATTTTTAAGTTTGACAAGTTGCATTTTTAATTTTGACAAGTTGCATTTTTAATTTTGAAAGTTGCATTTTTAATTTTGAAAGTTGCATTTTTAATTTTGACAAGTTGCATTTTTAATTTTAAAGTTGCATTTTTTTATTTTGACAACTTGTATTTTAATTTTGAAAGTTACAATTTTTGACAACTTGCATTTTTAATTTTGAAAATTACATTTTCATTTTTGACAAGTTGCATTTTTAATTTTGAAAATTACATTTTCATTTTTGGCAAGTTGCATTTTAGTTTTGAAAATTACATTTTCGTTTTCGTAAGTTGCATTTTGATTTTCGTAATTTGAATTTTGTTTTTAAACTTGCATTTTTAATTTTGAAAATTACATTTTCATTTTTGACAAGTTGCATTTTGTTTTTAAACTTGCATTTTTAATTTTGAAATTTACATTTTTCATTTTGATAACATGCATTTTTATTTTTGATAACTTGCATTTTTAACTTTGAAAGTTACATTTTCCTTTTCGTAAGTTACATTTTGTTTTTAAAGTTGCATTTTAGTTTACGCTTCTGTATTTTGTTTTGAAAACACCTTTCGACATTTATACCACATGTATGTGAAAAACTTTCTGCATGTTATGATGCTTTTATGTAAAACACTTTCTGCATTTTACATTGCATGCCTGTGAAAACTTTCTACATGTTATGATTCGCGTTTGTAAAATCAGTTTCTGCATGTTATATTACATGTATGTGAAAACTTTCTTAATGTTATGATTCGCGTTTGTAAAATCAGTTTCGGCATGTTATATTACATGTATGTGAAAACTTGTTGCATTTTGTAAGGTAAGTATATAAATCATACTATAATATTACTGAGTTTTTTAAATTCATTATTAGATCAGTTTCTGTTTTTTATATATATTCTCCTTTGCCATTGCAAAGTCGGTGTTAATTTTTTATTGTGAATATTTTATTCTCTTGTAAAATTTAGTCGATGAACAATCTGATTGTGAATATAATAAAAAAATTTTGCAGAATCTGCTTACTTTTCTTAACACAATACTCATAGAGTGTAATTCATCAAATAATTGTTGCACAAATTCGTTCTTATTTATTTATGTGGATCTTTCGTTACATAAACTCTTCTTATTCAAGGTAGGTTTGCTTGTTACACAAACTTTGAGGAACTGTTTCGAAAATCGCAAACTTGTAAATAATTCAATGTAAAATACTCATCAAACTTTTAAACACTTCAAAGTATTAGTAAAAATCAAGAAAAATATAAAACAGTCATCAAATACCAATTTTAAACGAGTTTCCAAAAGTAAACGGTAGAAAGCATAAACGAGTTTCACCTTGTAAAATGTCAATGATACCTTTTATTTAGGAAAGTTTTTTATTAAATAAAAATCAAGAAATGAAATTTGTATATATTTATTTGGATATAAAGATATATACAAGCAAACAAGCATAGAAAATAATATATGTACAAACACAATAACACACACACACACACACAACTATAAAAATAATATATACAGATTATATTACATACAAAAAGAAATCACTTTGCAGCTTTTCTATCTTTTTCTAATAAAATGATCACTACTCCTTCAATATAATTTGGGTTCTTTAATAAGTAGTCATAGTTTTCATGAAATAAATGTTCATTTCTTTTGTTAGCAGAATGCGATTTCACATAATTTTCATACACTTCGTCTCACATTTTTGCTGGCCATAAGTTTCCATGCTTCTGCTTCAAGAGTTAATATATTCACAAGAAGGCACCTGTGCCCGAACTGATTGAAATAATTTAGTGTACAACCCACGCAAAGTAAAACTGTATTCGGTTCCCACTTTAAAATACTATCTTTAACACATGTTTCACTTACAAAGTCACTATTACAGTTGCACTGACATTGTTTCGTTTGCACACGCAAATCCACTGGGGCCTTTTGGGCTGAAGATGGAAAGTCCAACGGTGAAACACTTGGTGATGGCGTGCTGGGTTTGCACTCTTCTATCTCACTGAATAACTTACAAATTTCTTCCTCCTCTTCCTTATTAAATAAATCAGATGTTGATCTTTCTTCTTCTTCTTCTTCTTCAGCAAGTGTCCACTTTATCGATGGAACTTGAAACTTTTGCTCCGGTGTTCCTGCTATTGATACTGGTGAAGTTGTTCTTGATCCAACAGGTGAAGTTGGAATTAATATTGGGTCTTCTCTTAAATCAATGATTTCTTCCTCTATAACAGTGCTGTCCAAACGGCGGCCCGCGGGCCGCATGCGGCCCGCCAAAGCATTTTGCACGGCCCACAAAGCTTTCAGGATTTACGATTCTTATTACTGATTGTATTTTCATTTAGAATCCACGGCAACACCTTTTCCAAAATCTTGGAGCTTGGTCGGGAAAGAGTGTCAGTGTTTGAAAGTACTTATTTGTGAAAGTGCATTTTCCACTATGAAAATTGTGAAGAATCGCTTCAGAAGCTGCCTTGGACTTTTTTCTCTTTTACATCTCCTGCGGCTCACGACAGGAATGAATGTAGATATCCCGGCCCTTGTAAACGCTGCTAGTCACCTTCATTTCTCACATTGAATTGAATATGTATATAATATTTAAAATACGTTCTTTAGATTTTTCTTTTCTAGCGTAATATAATAATAATAATAATAATAATTATTATTATTATTATTATTATTATTATTATTACCAGCTGCGGCCCTGCACTTTACTAGTAAAGACTGTTATGGCCCTCAGGCACATTATAATTGGACACCACTGCTCTATAAAAACATCTGGGGAAGCCGGAGAAAAATAGCAAGTTTCTTCATCAATAAACAAGTCCAGAGATTCTTTATTCTATTTGAACTTTTTGTTAGGAGATTCAACATGGTCAAATGAAGAATAATAATCCCAATCTACTTCGTTGCAAAGTTGAATTTCTCGTACTGTAGTGTCCATGATGATACTATGCCAGTCTTCTCATCATACCTCATATATAAGGAAAATTTATGTCAACGTCATATCACGTGGTACTTTAAAACACACCCCTTACATCATTTAAAATATTTTCAGGTGTACTTTCCCAATTCTCTATACAACTTTCAATAGGTATAAGGGACGGAGAAAACATATACTTACATTGCATTTATGTTCTCATGTATCATTTATTGATCAACATTCTTTTGAAACAACATCGTCAATATTATTTACATTGTGCCAGTATCATTCACATCTTACAACGGTATTCCCTCAATAATGTTATTCATATCCTGTACTAATCAATTAGATGTTATCTACGTACAAAGAAAAGTGTCAACACAGTTCATACTGCAAAACTTCTTTTGTATTTTTATTCGGTATCATATCAATGTGAATCTTCTATTGTATTCAGTACCGCTTCATGTTTCAACAGGATCAACAGTTCTTTTGTATTTCCGTTCAGTGTCGCGTCATGTACCACCATTCATGGTGCCAAACTTCTTTTGTATTCTTCGCCAACAATGTTTTATTTTCATTTCCCATACCATTAAAGTTGTTTTTATTACTCTGTCGGTATTCTGTGATGTTTATCTAGCGCAACCTTAATCTTCTTTGTATTCACCATCGACAATGTCTTGTGTTCTACCTAACGCGGCACCAAACTTCTTTTCTATTACCAATTAGCATACAGCTAAAATTCAACATGTTTACCTGGCACGACCTCAGTCTTCTTTGTATTCACCGTTAACAATATCTTGTGTTTCACCTAACGCGTCGCCAAACTTCTTTTCTATTACCAATTAGCATAGGAGCATGATTAAACATGTTTACCTGCCACGACCTCAATCCTCTTTGTATTCTTCGCCAACAATGTCGTGTTCACCTACCCTGACGCCAAACTTTTTATTACTCTGTCGGCACTCTGTGATGTATACTAAACACGGCGTCGGTTTTCCTTTGTATTTGTCTTCATGTTTTAACATGCACCTGTTACCCGACAACGCCATCTTTACCTCTTGCCAAACCAGTTTCCAAAAAGCGCGCGAAAAGTTCAGTTCATGTCTTGAGTTCACCAGCGAAAGACGTACGAGAACCACGCTCTGTATACGTACCAGCATTGCATATCATACCAAAGTATACATATTCCGTACACGACGTCTTTCAGACGGAAAATCCACAATGTGTCCCGCATGAATAAAGTTTATTCCCTCCAATTTATAACAACGAGTATTATTATAAATAATACGAAAGAACAAATAATTAATATGATCACAATCAAATTTAACGAGTTTGCACAGCAAACGATCCATCAAAATACAAATTGCTATGCAAATGATCGAATTAATTAATATGATCACAATCAAATTTAACAACGAGCTTTTCTTTAGTACACTCACAGTCTTCATAGGATCGCAAATACAATATGCTCCGACTAATTTATTAGAAGAATCCAAATAAGAATGAGCTTCTAATGAAGCGAAAGAATGAAAAAACGATCCAATAAATAAGGAGTTTGCACAGCAAGCAATCCGTAAAATAAGTTGCTCCGTTCAGATTTTTGAGGTTCCGATTATTGACGTCCTGCTGTATATATTTCTATTTAATTTATTTATTTACATTTTAAGTGTTTTTCTGCGATACAATGAAAATAACATAATGCTTAATTAATCATAATAAGTACTAAAGTAAAACAAAATGAGAAAAAGGACAAAAAGTAAAGTTTTAAAACAAAAACTGTTTTCAACAAACGCGCGATGGAACTGTGAGCACAGACATGTGTGTTCGTTTTATTTTTTTTAAATTTTTTTATTTTTTTATTATTATTATTTTTTTTTTTTTGATAGCTCTTGGGTGGGCAGCTGCTCGGGGAAATATAATGGTCTGTCACACTTTCTAACTTTCCACAAAACTGGAAAAAGAAAATTCAAAGTAATGACACGTATCAAACAAGATTCTTCTGCGATCTGCATGTACACTCATGTCCAAAATTATTGTCGCATGTCTATAAATATGTTGTTGTAGGAATATAATTTGATAACAAATAGCCTGGTATTTCTTATAATGTTAGTGTCTATATAATTGTTGGGTGTTGCAAAGTATATTATATAAGACTTATGAATGTTTATGTACAGCAAATTATGGATACGTTAAAATATTAAATAATACTTTTGATAAAGTGGATAGTTTCAAGTATCTAGGATCAATATTAACAGAGGAAAATCATACTCACGGAGAAATTAAATGTCGACTAAAAGCAGGGAATTCGTGTTATTATTCGGTTTAAAATCCCTTGTTGTCGCGGATTCTGTCGAGGAATTTGAAGCTTAAAATATATAAAACGATAATCATGCCTGTTGTTTTGTATGGCTGCAAAACATGGTCACTTACTCTGAGGGTAGAGCATAGACTGAAAGTATTTGAGAACAAGACCCTGAGACGAATATTCAAACCCAAGAGGAACGATAATGGGGAATGGCGGAAACTTCATAACGAGGAACTACATAATTTATACGGTTTACCCAACATTGTTAGGGTCGTCAAGTCTAGGAGGCTTAGGTGGGCGGGTTATGTAGCTAGGATGGAAGAAAGTAGAAACGCTTTCAACTAATCGGAAACCGACCATTAGGAAAACTTAGGCGCAGATGGGAGGACAATATTAAGATGGATCTCGCAGAGATAGGAATACAAAGTAGAAATTGGATCCAATTGGCTAAGGATGAAAGTCTGTGGAGAGCTTTTGTGAATGCGGTTTTGAACCTCCGGGTTCCGTAGGCCATAGAGTGAGTTAGTTAATCGTCGAAACAAGCTAGGTTCAGAAGCGATTCTGTTTCCTGCAGTTTATTCACTAACGACCATGTTATGTTCCTGTCTGGGGCAGAACGTGAAGCAAAGTTGCGTGTAAATGCCCTTTGCGTAGCAACAACAGATCCCGTTCTCCAAAAACTTTTTAACGATAATTTCTCCAAAAAAAATGCATTATTGTAACTGTGTCCTAATCATACTGATACAGTAGCAAAGCATAATTCTCAATACAAGAGCCCAGTTTCCTGTTTCTTATTGACAGTCGCGAGGTTGCTATCTAACAAAGAAACTCAAGTCTCCACACCGCACCTCACCTAATTCCAATTTGGTACAGTGGCGAATATTTACCAATTCTTCTAGAGGCGTGGCCGATATTACCCCAAATGAATTTAAACCAGTAAACATAGTTCCACAAATCTCTCAACGTTCCTCGATCATTTGCCACAAACCGCATGAAAATCGGACTTCAGTTAGAAATTCTAGACCCAAATGAAATCCGTGAGTTTTAAAAGAATCACTTTGTATATGTTCTATGATGTACTATAGGAAAGGTGTTGTTAGTTGTTCCTATAACTATTCTCTGAACTTATGGTTGTAATTGTTTTATTTCTTACAAAAAGTGTCAGCTTCATTGTGTGATGAAAAGTAGTTTATAGTAATACCCTGCAAAAGATATGAGAGAGGTATTGGACTCAAGGGGGAAAAAAAATTGCTTTTCTTGAAATAGGTAATAATATTTTATTCTTTACATTTTATGGTTTTCGATTTCACAATATGAAGTGTCGTAAATGGTATCAATATGTATTACACAGAATGTACCTTACACCTAAATTTCCCCACACCGAGTTTTCTGTACACCGAATTTTCTGTACACCGAATTTTCCTAGACCCAAATTTGGTTGCTCCTCTTACTCTATCATTCATCAATCTGTCTCTTCTTGTTCCACCACACGTTCACCGCAACATTCTTATTTCGGTAACATTCTATTTGTTTTCCTGTGCCTTCTTTATTAATCAAGTTTTTGCTCCGTATATCATTGCTGGCATAACCACTGTTTTATAAACCATCCCTTTGTTCTTTAATGTGATTCTGCAGTCACACGAAACGATTCATACTTTCTTTCTATTTCAAAATCCCTTTTGCATCCTGTGCGTTATTGCCAAATCTCAATCAAAATTTTTGGAAACAGTTGAACCTACTTTAAAAAAAAAAAAAAAAAACTTCATTAAGTTGTTCTTCTGGTAATATTTACTTCCAAATTTCCTTCTCCGTTTAACGAGAATTCTGTTTTCTTTCTACTAATTTGAGGCTTCTATCTTCAAAAAGACTTCTTCCTATTCACTTCCCTTTCAACAGTAAGATATGCAAATCTAAAATTGAGACAAGTTTATTTGGTTGGTTGGATTTGAGTTTACAGCTCGTTTCAGCATCAAGACTATATGAAATGAAATGAAATCTTTGTTTTACGTCCCACGTTTATGCCGGTGAGGCTAAAGGAGACGGTGATGATGAAAATGAAGTAAATAGTAGAATGAAGAAAGTGGGAGGAAACGGGAGAACCCCGAGAAAACCCACGCACACAGTGTTTGTCCACCATAAAGTTCACTTGGGGCGAGCGGGAATCGAACCAAGGACCCCATGCACCAGGGGTAAATACCACTGAGCCAACGCGGACTCCCAAGGCTATATGAGACATGGACTTAAATTTTAAAGTGGAATCCGAACCGTCATAATGCTTCCAATTTCAACACTTTCCACCTGATATTGAACCCCGGATCCCGTGTATCAAAAGTGTGCTATCTTAAACTCACATGCCATGAAACAACGGAGCTTTCTAGCAGGTGTGAACATCCTATCAGTATATTATATTCCTAATGAGGGGATCTTCTCAAAAATTAAATGTAATGTTTTCTGACCAAAATCAGTAGTATGCAGGAAAATTTGCATATACTCTAATGTATGCAAAACACATTAAAGTGGCGAGAACAAAATCTTACAGTTATAAAAATCGTCATAAAGATAATTGGTTATTTCTACAGATCTATAATAGACACATAGATATAGCTCCCGGCAAAGAGAATCAAATATACAGTTGCCCCTTCCTCCCGGGAATTTCGAAGGGTGTTAGTTCTTGTAAATACATGTCAAATAATACTGATCTTTTCTCGCAGACTATATAATATTTAATATATTTTATATTTAATACTACTGTATTATAGTTTGTTTACTGTAGTTAATGAGGATAATGCTTAATAAATGTTATGTTGTATAATGTATTATGTGAACGCATATATCAAAGTATGTGTGTGCATTCGTGACTGTGCTTGGGTGTCAGTCTTTGCCCCTTCCCTTGGAATCGATCCTTTGCCACCCCTTGGAAGAAAGCCCTGCAGGCGTTCCTGCGTATAAAAGTAGAAATTTTAAAATTTAGAAATTAAAATTGAAAATGAAAGTATAAAACAAATAAGTTCTATAAAGGATGGCATACACAAGATGTGTAGTTGAACAGGCAAGCGAATTTCAACCTTATGCATTAAATTTAAAATACTTTCAATACACCAGTGAAAACTAAAAATAAGTCTATCTACACAGCTAAATAAGCATTTAAAAAAAATTAACGGTAAGACTTTATAAACTTTTTCCACCACATAGACCTTCATATTACCAACCACCGGAGCGAGAAGCAGAAAATGGACAAAAAATGACATTATATTCTGCCATCTTCATATCTTATGTCTATATATGTTTATTTATATATTTTTCTGCTATAGAAATTCATATCACTGGCTGAGGATAATCCTAGGCAGTGCTTTTATTGACGCAATGAAAGGTGCCGGTAATCATCATAAAAATGTAGTTATTCTGATTAGTTGCGAGCATAAAATTTAAACAAGTGGGAGGAATTATGGATACTGTCATTTACTGATCGTATTACATATTTGAATGTTTATAATATATTCTTGTTTCCATCTTCAAATCAATTCAATTTTTTTAAAAAAAAATATAGTTAGGTAAATACAAAATAAAGAAGGTACTGACGCTCCGCATTGTACAAGCGGGCGGATTTTTGACATTTTTATTGTCTTACCTTTCGTCAATTGCGTATTGCATTATTTAGCTCAATCTTTTTCCCCACTCAATATCTCATCCAGTGTCCAGTCATGACATATAAATGATAAGATTTGTGTCCGCCATTTTAGAGTAAATAGGGATCCCTCTTTTCCCTAATCCTTTTTACACTTAAAACGGCAGACAATAAATGTCTGCGGAAATGCGAAAGCACAGGGAAAAAAAATACCTGCTATATAAAGAAAATATAATTTTTATATTATTGATATTGGTATCACATTGTCCTCCCTAGTGAATATATTTTACTTTGATTATTTTAATTTTATGGAAACTTTAACCTTTATCACGTATATTTTAAAAAGTGATGAACCAGATAGGATTTTTTAAAACGTTAGCTGGTTTGTTCATTGAGGTTACCATCCTACTTTTGCACCGATTCTATATGAGACGGAAATGCAAGATCTACCAGCTGCGAATCCAACAAACACCAGTAATTCTTTACCTTCCAAATAATAATAATAATAATAATAATAATAATATATTTATTATTATTATTTGTAGTAGTATTGATCTGAATTACTATGAATTTATTGTTGGAGTGACTTTGTAAATTTTCCCTTGAGTGATATCAAGCATGAGCAGTAAATCTCATTGAGAAGCGTAAAGGAAATAATATGCGATATTTCCTGAAAACCGGGTATTTTTTGAGAAACGTTGTCGTTAAAATGCTTTCATAAAACTGGATGAATTGATTCTCTTCTCTGGGCTGCGGGATTCAGTATTAGAGCTTTTTTCTGTAATGCGTAATGTTCAGTATAATAATAATAATAAAAAAAGAAAAAAACCGAAGCCTGAAGTGCATAATTGTGGGACGTTAAACTGAAATATTTCATTCCATTTTTTCTTTTTATATTACTTAAATAAAGAAAAACGAAACTGGGGAAATTAACTCTCTTTCTACTCGTTAATCCTTCTCTTACTTCAATCGCAACCCAATAATTATGTGAGTACTAGGTTAAGTATAAGTATTCTTGAAATGAAGTCAGCGTGATGTCGGATTTTTATGAGGTGAAGTTGAGCAAGTATGATGTCAGACTTAGATATCAATTGTCGACTTAAAGGCGAGTGAGCATTATGTGAATTTTCGAAGTGATGCTGTGAATGTGAGGTCCAGTAAGCATTAGAACAGATTGACATGTGAACGTGAGGTTGAGTGAGGGTGATGCCGAAAGGAAGATGTGAGAGTGAACTTGAGTCAGTGTGAATCCGATTGATGGCATGAGTTTAAGGATGAGTGTAGTTAAGTCAAAGTGGGAACATTTGACCATAGCTACTGAATTTAAAGAGGCTTGGGTGTTGGGTGAACTTCAGAGCCGCATTTTGATGAGGTTAGACTAAATCCTTTTATAATGGACCATTCATGTTAATAAGCATTAAATCATTAAGCTGCCTCTTTCCAGTTATGGCCTCAAACTGTTCTTTGTTATTACCCCGTAAAAAATTAAAAAAAAAAAACTACTGGCAGGTAAAAATAGAAATAGAAATGTTAAATAGAAGACCCACTATACTCGCATTTCTACTTAGCCTGCTGTTCGGGAAGTTTCGAGCCCTGAATAGAGAAGTTACCAACTTCTACTATTTTATATAATATTACATAGGTATAGATCGCGGGAAGAAGTAGTACTTTATTATTCTTCATTGATTTTTATAAAAACATTCATTCAGGATGAATTTAAAGCCCCAGAAACATAATCCATAGTCCATCAATATCAAATATTTTACGAAAGTTCTCGTGGAACATGTTTAAGTATAAGATATCCTGTTATTCATTATTAATTTTATCTTCATGCAATGGAAATCATTAAACAACCTTAAAAGAAATAGTAGCGCTTATATGTGCTATATTTCTTCAAAGTGAAATGGTATTATTTTTTAAATGAAAATTATCGTGACACATATTTTAATTTGGGAGTTTACTCTTATATTTTTGAGAGACTAACCTCAAATAGTGGGATGACTGAGAAGCATTAAAGAAAATATGCGGCATGCTGCATCAGAACAGAATCCTTTGTCATTTGTCATAATTAGAAGAATTTGGTGAGAATTATTAGAAATTTTTATCATATAATTTGAATGAGGAAGCTTCCAAATTTGAGGGGATATTACCTACTTTGGATTTTATCCACTTGTCTTTGCAATAAACTGATCGGAATTATGTTGACGCCCTAAAATATGTGATACAATGTTTTATCAAAATCGAATAATTTTTACATGTTTTATTCTGGAGTGGAATTGACTTTACTGATATTAAAATTCTTATGACTGGGAAATGTAGACCCTAAAATGGGGTTGTTACGGAAAGTTGAAGAAAGATACGAAATTTCGTAACACTTGGATAAGGTTTCCGGGGTGAAACGGCCACACACAAATGTTGATTGAGTTGGAAGTTTTAAAAGTTTACTTAAAATAAAACTATATATAGTCTACTCGTGCGGAGCATACCAGATGCGGGATATTTTCCCATCTTCTTTGTCAAAATCTCAGAACAACATAAGAAAAATTAAATAAAATCTTTGAGTTTAACGTCGCACAATTATGCTCGTTAGGCTAAGGGAGGAGATTATTAGAGCAAGTGAATGATAATAGAAGAACTCGTGGAATGAAAAGTGGGATAAAACGGGAGTACCCTGAGAAAACCCACGGACACGATCTTGTCCACCACAAACTTAATTGGCTGGGGATGGAAACAATGAGGATCCCACGCACCAGAGGAAGCGCTCTACCACTGAGTCACCGTGCCACAAAACAACATAAGAAAATTAGAAGTTACTAGGAAACATTTTAAGAAGCAATGCCTTTCAAAGTAAAAATCACTGCCCAATGGTTTTAATACCTCCCTGAGCAGAATAGACTGATATGTCCCTCTCCTATATCATCTTTTTAAAACCATATACGTTATCCGGATATTATCCTTTATCCTTTATCCTTCATCCGTATATTATCCGCTATCCGAATGTTCTACTATCCGGATATTATCCGTTATCTGAATTTTATCCATCATCCGGATAAATCCATTATTCGGATATTATCCGCCATCCGGATATATCGATATCCGGATATTATCCGTTATCCGGATATCCGTCATCCGTTATCCGGATATTATCCGGTATCCGCTATCCGGATATTATCCGTTATCCGTCATCCGGATAAGTTTCTATCCGATATCCGAATAAAAAATTATCCGGATATGGCCATCCCTAACTCATTCTCCTTATCTGGAACAAGGCAGAATTGCCACAAGAGTGGAAAGAATCAATCATTGTTCCAATTCACAAGAAAGGCGACAAAACTGACTAATAATTATCGAGGCATTTCTCTTCTGTCAACATCCTATAAAATCCTTTCAAATATTCTATTAGCAAGATTGACCCCATACGCAGATGAAATTATTGGAGATTATCAGTGCGGATTTAGACGAAATCAGTCAATTATCGATCAAATATTTGCCAAATACTCGAGAAAAAAAAGTGAGAATACAATACCCCGGTACATCAACTATTTATTGATTTTAGCAAAGCGTACGACTCTGTTAGGAGAGAAACATTATACAACGCTCTTACAGAACTTGGAATACCGAGAAAGCTAATTAGATTAACTAAGATATGTTTCAATGAATCCCAAAGTAAAGTCCGGGTAGGAAAATTTTTGTCCACGAGCTTTCACGTCGAAAATGTCTGAAACAAGGAGATGCGTTGTCGCCATTATTATTTAACTTCGTTCTGGAATACGCTATAAGGAAAATCAAAGATGGCAACCAGGGCCTAAGTTGAACGGTATTCACCAGGTTATGACATATGCTGATGATGTAAATTTAATAGGGAATGATATAACAATAGAAAGAAATGCAAAGATCTTATTAAACGCTTGCAGGAACATGGGTTTAGAAGTAAATGCAGAGAAAACTAAATACACGGAAGTGCGTCGGGACCGTAATACGGCAAATTGTGGAGGCGTTAAAATATTTAATAATACTTTTGATAAAGTGGATACTTTCAAATATCTAGGATCAATATTAACAGACGAAAATGATATTCACAAAAAAATTAAATGTAGACTAAAAGCAGGGAATTCGTGTTACTATTCGGTTCAAAATATCTTGTCGCGAATTCTGTCGAAGAATTTGAAGCTTAAAATATATAAAACGATAATCATGTCTGTTGTTCTGTATGGTTGCGAAACATGGTTGCTTACTCTGAGGGAAGAACAAAGTATTCGAGAACAGGATCCCGAGAATATTTGGACCCAAGAGGAATGAAAATGGGGAATGACGGAAATTTCATAAGGAGGAACTACATTATTTTTTAAGGTTTACCCAACATTGTTAGGGTCGTCAAGTCTAGGAGGCTTAGGTGGGCAGGTCATGTAGCTAGAATGGAAGAAAGTAGAAACGCTTTCAAAGTCTTGACTGGAAGACCCATCGGAAAACGACCATTAGGAAGACCTAGGCGCAGATGGGAGGACAATATTAAGATGGATCTCGCAGAGATAGGAATACAAAGTAGAAACTGGATGCAATTAGCTAAGGATAGAGGTCAGTGGAGAGCTTTTGTGAACGCGGCATTGAACCTCCGGGTTTCATAGGCCATAGAGAGAATACTGGTGGGTGGGTGTAACAATTTTATTAAATAGGAAAAAAATAAAAGAAAAAAAGTCGATTAATATTGTAAACAGCGCCTCTGAGTTTATAGCGGGAATAATTGGTACTAGAAGCTTAGGTTGTTCGTGGTTGTAGCAGTACGCAAATAATTGCAACAAGGATGGGGAAAGTGGACACAGTCAAACACTCGTGGGTCAAGTGTTGTAAAAAATTGATCTTAGTTGAAATTTGTCAAGTTATATATACAGTTCAAGTGAAATAGTGAAAGGAGACATGGAAGTATGAATAGCATTCTATTTATGCCAAATTGCTACACGTTTTCTGTAACAAGTATATTCTGAAACTAGAAGAAAAAAAAATATATCGACTGATGAGCAAAAGGTTATAAGTTGTCAGGCCGATAGTCTTTGTGGTAATAATTTAACTTCACTCAGACTACGTTACAGTACACACACGAAGTATTAAAATCAAAGAAATTGGTCGTCTACAAATGCAATCGTTTTATTTTCTGCTATCAGCATAAGCCAAGCCCACGAGCAGCATAATACACTTGAGGAAGACTAGGAGCAGTGGAACTCTCAGAAGCCCCAGCAGCTCTGCGAAGATAGGTGATTAGGGCCTTCAAAATGTTGATAAATCAAGTGATGATATACTTTTAAATAAGGGACCGAATCGACATGAATATCCAGCATTCCAGGCGAAGTTCAGAGAGAAAGAACTTGCTGTCAAAAATTATTTTAAGGAATTCAATAATTCATTTTTAGATTGTGTAATGGGTTTGATAACGTTAATGGGTGATATCAATAAAACGGAGAAGTTACTCATTACGCCCAATTTTCAAGTAGTTACTCGCATTGGTATCAATAAAAAGAGAACTGAGCACTAGTCGTCCCGGCTGACCTCGAAGAAGCCCCGCCCTTTTGAAGTAACCACACCTCTATTCTCGAGCCGAGTAACTACTACGCGTTTGATATCAATAAAAATCAAAGACTCCTCTGTGATGCTAGTAACTTCTCCAAATTTGTGGAGCAAGCTAAATAGGTGACTCCGTGCGAAATATGGCAGAGTATATGATTGTTTTACTACGTAGAAAAACTTATAAACTGCATAGAAATGTTGGAAATGGAGATTACAAAAAGCATTATAAGTTTATGAAAGAAAATGTAGTGATTAGCACAACATTTTTTAAGGAGAATCAACCGAAATTCGGGGTGGTGGACTACGTAATGATGAAAAGATGCGGGTTTTCTTCAAGGGCGCCGATCCTGTGGACGCCAGGGGGCCCGGGCCCCCAAAGCTCATGTGGGCCCCCTATTGTATTTATGAATGTACAATACTTGGCATAATTAGAGTGCAATTTGTCTTAAAATCCTGATATATATACCTTCTGCATCTGAATGCCCTCCCCCCCAATTTACAGAGAAATCGGTGCCCTTGGTTTTCTTACGTTACGTGAGTGATCCGGAATTCAAGGTTGGAATGTCAGGGGATTCTGGTGTGGCTCAAAGTACTGTATATGACTACCTGAAAATGGATTGTTTCCGGAAGTGTGCGTAATATACAAACAGCAAAGGCAGAGTGGCAAGAACAATATACATTTCCGGGTGCTATCGGAGCACTTGACTATACACAAGTGGCATTAAAGAAACCTAGTATTTTGGAGAGTAATACGTTAATAGGAAGAGCTATTTCGTGGCTAAGCGGTTAGCGTACATGCCTTTGGCATAGGAGACCCGCGTTCGATTCCCGGCAGGAGCTCATGTGGTTTGGATTCCACGTTAATCAGTGGGTTCTGTCTCACATAGGCACGCTACTGAAAAGGACGTTAAACTAATAATCAACTCAACTCGACGTTGATAGAAAGGGTGTATACATGAGAATGTATTTTGTTTATGTCAAGGCGAAAGGGGACATGTATGGTATGGAGAACGCAATCAGATGGACGTGATTTATGACGTGGGTGGCTGGACTTTTTAAAAAAGAAAACAAAGGAGCCAAGTGTCTGATTTCGTTCTTAAAGCCAAACAATCTACAAAGACCTTGGACAACACGTGATATGCGCTTGTCGTGTTAATCTTGATATTGCTGGATTCCAATCGACATCCATCAGCTCAAATAGGTTCATTCTTATGGTTTGAGTATTACTTTCTTCTTTCCCGTTTTTTTATTATTTTTTCTTTTTTATTTTTGTTTTATTCTCGCTCGAATATTAAAGATTCTCTTTTGAATTTGTGTCTCAGTCGTAGATGTATTTGATATTTCGTTGCATTTCACTGTAATTACCTTCAAAGTTTCGGCTTTCCTTCGTTTACTTTCTGGTAGCTGTGACTTTGAAAGTACCACTGGAAACTCTTTTACAATGTCCACAAATGCACTTTGATTGAAGCTATCGTTACTACTTGCCCGTTTCCTGGCTTTTAAGATACTACGCCATAGGTTACAAACAACGAAATGACTGCGCGATGAATGGGAGAAATGAGTAATCACTTCTTTTATTGATACGACTCAGTGCTACGTGCAGAGGAAGCGCGAGTAAACGTTCATAAATCTGGAGCAGACTAGACCTGAGTAGTGGCTTGTTTTATTGATACGAAATTGAGGGAGGAGATTACTCCAGGTGTAGTTACTCCGATTCTCGAGCAGGACTTCTCAGGAGTAGTTACTTATTTTTATTGATATCACCCATTGTTGGCCAAAAAGTGGTTCATACGAACCCAACTGCAGAGGGTAGTGGAAAACGTCAAAGCTTTTATTGAATGCCATTTAGTGAGAAAGTCAAACTATTTTTCAATTGTCTGTCTTTTCTGTACACCAATTAATCCTAACTAAAAAAGGTACTCTCTCACGCAGAACATTACTGAAGTGCCAAAAGCGGATGTGCAATTGTTCTCACTCCTCCTCCTCGTTAGTCTAACTCGAAGCATGAATCGTTTGGAACTTTTCAGGTATGAAAACCATCCATTTCCACCCTCTCTTTCCTCCAATGGAGGAATTTGCCTAATAAGCAAATCAGAAATTGTATCACTTCTGGAAAAAGTCTTAAAAACCGACGAACCTAGCTTTCCTGAGAACCCAAAAGCAATTCTATATGATGCCTCTTTCTATGATCAGACCACGTGTATCAAGGATATTTGAAGATCATTATTACAATGTATCAAAGCGTGTCTACTGCGCCTGGCTCTGTTGGAACCACACATAGACATCCGCCCCTAATTGGAGAAAACTTCGAATTTCATGATAGCAGACAGCAAAATGATTCTGAAAGCTGTAGTTATAAACACTATTATCAGTGATGATGTTCTTGCGATTGCTTATTATATCCGTGTAGTAGCGCTCGGCTTGGACGAGCTTTGTTCTCTTATTTAGAGTAGGACGTAACAAAAGATTTATTCCAGCACACGGCATTCTCAAATCGATTGGTAATGTCTGAGGCACTTCATGATTGCATACCTACACTGGATGCGACACTTTCCATGTTCAAAGGCAATGGGAAAGGAATACGCCTGGAAAGCATGCAATCAGGACACTGCAGTAATCTTGGCTTTTGTGTTACTATCTGCTCCACAACAATCATTATAAGCACCTGCACTGAGTTTTGTGGTAGAAAAACAATGTTGTTATAAAACAAGCTGTTAACAGTATATTTCCTATTATATGAGCTCGATTTTTTCGGCAGGGTTTCCAGACATTCAAACCTCTTCAGGAAGTCACTGCAGTCCCCCTCTACAAATAGCTTTACTTCTAATGTTCATTGTATATCTTTATAGAATTACTGTGCAAAAGGAATGCTTCTTATCATCAAGTGAAGTCTTTGGGCCATTATTGACAGACAGCACCCCAACTAAAACGAATAACTGAAACCGTAACAACCAAAGATAACGAATGATTCAAATCATACCAAACAGAAAAATTGCTTGAAAATAAAATATCAAATAACATCAATATGTTCACGTTTGGTACATAAACGTACCAAAGAAACATCAGGAATATAGGTAGCCCCCCCCCCTCCATCACCACCACCTCTCATTATAACATGTTTATCCTGGTGTCACCAGTCGCCAGAGCCTCGTTAGCCTGCATTACAATGAATACAGTTTCCAGGGTGCACTACGAGGAAGTGAGGTTGGCATTTGGGCACCCACAAGGGAGCGCCCCTTACACCCCATTTTCTTTCAAACAAGAATGTAATTAATTTAGACTTTACAAAAATTCTTTTCACAATTTGTGAAATTTAAATGCTATCTTACCTGTTTTAATTTATAATTTGTAATAATAAAAAAATAATATAAATATGTTCGCTTACACGTGCATAAGATGTACGATGTGTGTGAAGTCAGGAAATGACCAAAACTACAAACGAGAATGAATAAGAGGGTCGCCACTTCTTGATGAGGAAAGAAGGAAAAAAAGGACCCCGCACAATCCTTATCGAAATGGAATTTCGGTAGAGCTGCTTCCAACTGTCATATGTTGTAGATATTGTGAACCTGAGTAAAAGTCTCAATGGGCACAACCAACAATCACTGGTCGTTTAGTCACTACAAGGCCACTTTTTAAAAAAGAAAAACCGTGGCCCCGTAGTGGCCAAACAGTCAGTAGTTGGTGGTTGTGTCCGTAGAGATTTTTACGCAGGATCACAATATCTACAAGATATCACGGTTTCAAGCAATTACACCGAAATCCAATTTCCATTAGGATTGTACGGGGTTCTTTCTATCAAACAAGGGTTTATCCAAATCCTTTGTATACAGGGTGTCTACTGGAATACCAGAAAATAAATTCATGAATTTTTCATGACTTTTCATGACCTTTTTGTTCAAATTTTCATGACCATGGCGATAAAAATTTACCATTAGTAATAATAAACCCCTACCATCAGTGGTGCATCGGTTAAGATGAAGATCACATTATGTTCTTATTTGTCTAATGTACATAATGTCGATTAACTGACAACTAATTTTAAAATGCAAGAGCAATTTAAAAGGCAGTAAACAAATTTTTAATTGCGGTTTAAGTATGGGTTTAAGGCTTACCAGGTTCTACAGATTTAAAAAAAATCTTGTGAACAGTCCCGTTACATTCAGCTAAGTTTTTTATCTGCATTTTATGTACTCTGAATTCTAAATTTATAATTTTCGTTTACAAGAAAAGGCTGATTACGTAAATATACAATTCTTTTCCATCGTGTCATATTTGAAATTAGCGTACGTAAACATACTGATAAGACCTACTGAATTTGTTCATACTGGAACCTTCATCCTGGATGGGGCCTGATGCCTTCTTTCTTCTCTTTTTTCAAGGGTACTTTTACAAATATTTTTTTTTTTCCTCACAGTCTGCATACTAGTATCACATCCAAAATTTAAAAAAAAGTTAACACAAAAATGGACATATTGATTGAATATCACAAGTTCAACTTCTTTTTCAATGAGTTAATTTGAACATCAATTCCATCAAGTTCTGAAGTTACTGAGTCACAGAGCTTTACGTTTCAGTTCCAAACATTTTAAGTCTTTCAACATGGTGCGTTTTGCGTTCTCTTGTTCTTGGTAGGTGTCTTTTTGCCTTTTGAGGACTTCTCGCCTTCGTGACGATGCATTTCGCACAGATAGTATCAAAGGCTTTGTGACTGCAACGGCCTTCACACCACCTGCTGCTTGGATTCCACCATACACTGGCCGCTGAGCAATGAGAGAGTCTTCTGCCAGATTCTCTACAAGGCATTCCTTGTTGACAGAGAAGCACCTTTCTATTGCAGCATTACCATGAAATAAGATCAGAAGTTGCTTGAAGAATTTCAGTGTACCTGGTTCAACAAGGCTGGTTTCGGTGATCAGCTTCATTAAGTACTGGTCAAGTTTATAATCTTTCCTGGAGAAAGCTTTTAAAGCTTCCTTCACCTTGCTTTTTTCACAGAAGCAATTTTTTTTTTTTTTTTTTTTTTTTACCAGATCAGCAACTTCAGGAGCCATGTACTTCTTATCCATAAATTCTTCCAGGGCTGAATTCACGCGTGAAGAACGGAGGTCCTCATTCAACATCACTTCAGGATCCAAGCAAGTTGCGCCTCTAACAAGCTTCATCTTGAGGGGGCATTTAACACTCAACTTTGTAAACATAGTAACTAAAAACGTTCTGCAGTCATTCCTGAACTGTAGTACATCAGCTTCTTTCAAATTCCTGCATGCATTTTTTGCTCCAAATCCAATATCAATATCACCGGCCAACTTCAAATTACTTTCTTTGGAGATATCTAGTTTCATTAACTTTGGAGGACTTGTCATTTCTGCCATCACATTTTCCCTCACAAAACGATCAGCCACCTTTCGCAATAGGGAAAGGAGTTCCTGGTACATGAATGGTAGCAGACAGTCATTAGATTGAAACAGTGTCAGAAATGGTTCCAGCATAACGGACACAGACAGTAAAAAATTTAGCTTCGCACTAAGGAGTTTATCTTTCAGGAACTCTTGCACCTTTCCAAAGTTCTTTGATGCAGGTGGATTTTTTTTCTACGCTTTGTACATACTTTTTTAATGCACCAAGAACTTCAATGGCTCGCTGGAAAACATCAGAGTTTTGTGTCCACCTGATTACTCAGAATTTCTTCGGGAACTTTGTTGATCCAGAATAATGAATAAAATCAGCTCTTCTGCTGAGAAAATCAAAGAGATAATAAGCTGAGCGACAAAATGTGTACATTTCCCATCCAGTTTTTTCATAGCAGTTTTGTATGAACCATGTACAGTGTGCAATGTACAAGTCCCTGTGTCAAGCATTTCAGAATTGTCTGGAGATAATTCATCCTTCAACATGTTCTTCATATCTGTCAAAAATCGGTGGTTGACATTTGGACCATCCATAGAAATTTGGATTATGTTGTTGAGAGAAAGTCCAAAATTCCCCAAAGCTATTCTAAATGCTTCATTTAAATCCACAGCCGTTGAGTGTCCAAGAAAGGCAGACGTCAAATAGCTTGTTGATACAGAATTTGCGTCACTGTTCCAATACCGAAGAACAATATCCATTTGTCCTCGCTGGGCCACTTTATTTAGACTCTCATCAAATGATACGGCGTACCATAAAGAAGTTTTAACTTCACGAACAACCAAATTCTGGAAGTAGGGAGCTAAACCATAGGTTATCATGTATGCTAGCTTATCTTTTTGCATATGGAATTTCTGAGCTATGGCGCTATCACTAAACATAACAGAAAACAAGTCCGATGCAGCGGCTACACTGCGATCTGATGAATGACTAGAATAATGCCCACAAAATTTCAGCTTTTGTTACTTCATCACCAATCACAAATTGCTTGATGCTTGAGTTATGCATAGAAGTTGCACAACCAGCAGATGCAGTGCTCAGTTCTACATCATGTGATTCTCTTCCTGGTAATGAGAGCTGCTGGTTGCAGCTTCATCAGGGTCCTTAAAAGGTAATAATCTCTGCTTGCCTGTCACCAAAGAAGAAGCAAGTTCACAGTGCTTTTTGCCCTTAGCATGCAATTTAACTGAAGCAATGCCACTACAACTAACATCAAACGTTGAACTGCAGGCAGAACAAGATGCTTCGTATTTGTCGTCTGTCACTGGTCGTAGCCACAATTTCCATAATGGGTCGGCATTGAACCACGCCTCACTAAATTTGCACTTTCCAGGCATTATTAAACTCCAATCTGAAAGTAAAAGAAAAACTATAGGTAGGTGTTTGATCCGATGGTTTCTGGACATGGTGAACCCATGATAATTTGCCATTGCCTTAAATGGGATGATGATGACGTACTAAGGACGGGACCTACAGCTTATCATGGGATCCGAACCACTTGTCCCCAACGGGAATCGAACGCGAGACACCTTAATTACAAGGCAACGAGCTTAACCACTCATCCATAGGGGGCACTTTCTTTCAATACTGGGATGTAATTTATTCAAGTAGGGTTTAATTTACTGTCTCAAGAAAATGCACACTATTAATTCTTAATCGTTATGCCATTTGAATTTCTTAAATATTTACTCTTATCATTGTAATAGTAAAATATGGAATTAAAAAAAAAAAAAAAACAGGCAGTGTTTTTGACATTGTTTATTTTGAACTTATCATATAATTAAAGATCATAATGAGTTTAGTAAAGAATATTTCATAAAGCTTTATATGTAAAAAATTATATTAGTTTACATAGTCTGGATACTTTCATATACTTTTAAGCTCTTTCCAAAGTATATTTCATAATTTTAGGGGTCACTGAGATAGTGACATTTTAATCCAATTCAACTTCAAGGTCATACTCCACTCTCTAGGAGTGAGGTTGGGAGGGGGCGAGATTTTAAAAGTAATCAAAAACGACCGATATTAATGTTAAATCCAGTTTTCGAGGTCTCTGAGTTTAACGATATCAGTTTTCATGATGTTCAAATTCATCGTCACCCCTTGGGGTGGGGGTAGGAGAGGATGACTTTTTCAGATAAGATAGCTAATTAGTAACTACTGTAATTAGAGCGAATTAAAAACATTAACATATTTTCTCGTACTTGCACGGAACTATGCGGGTTGCTAGTCTTAAGTATCACTTATTGTGAACCTTAAAGAATCTAAAATTCTGCCGCCTTGTGCTCGAGCACAGAATAGCACTTACCTAAATACGGGCCTGCTCTTACCAGTGAATCACTCTATACTGTATTTGAAGTTTTAATTCTGAGTATAATTATCCATCTAGCAGAAATTTGTCTGAAATTAAGCACTCAGAGAACTGCCCAAAGACAAAACAAATGATAAAAGAAATTCGTTTTAAAAAAATAGATCAAATTTAAAACCTGCAAACTCAAACGAATAATATTATTTGCATAAGTCTAAAGGCCCAAAAATACACAATTTACATTTCTTAGAAGTAAAGAAATAGCAGATCAGAAAGTTGGACGGTAAAAAGTTGTTACTATATTACAGAGACTAGAAGATGAAATGGGGAGTAGCTAGGAAGACAGTAAAGTACCAGTTAGCCAGCACTAACTGGTGGGGGAAATTCTCAATTACTGACCTGATACAACTGTTTCAGTACATGCAGTATGAGGTATAAAAGTATGAAGTATAAAAATATACTCTGAGATTTCAGATTTTCATGACCAGTTGGGTAAATAAAGGACTTTTTCATGGATTTCATTACCACTAAGCAAAATATATGACTTTTTCATGGCTTTCATGACCAGTAGACACCCTGCGTATAAGAAAACACGCATGCAATATTGCAAGCTATGAGATCATTGTCTTAGTACACACTAAGATTTCTGCAGCCTTCATACACTATCTTGTCTTTGAATTTTTATATATATATATATATATATATATATATATATATATATATCTTTAAATAAAATCGGAAAAATCTGATTCCAAGTGGGACACTTGGTCGAAAAAGTGTACTAGTTTTTCGAGGTTAGCCACTTTCCTTGGATTTTCCTCACTGACACCAGGCAAATGCAACGATGGTACAAAATATACAGGTCCAAGACTGCTCCCTTCCCAGGATAATGTGCTCGCCGAGGGAAAGCCATTCCCCATATGTGACATGCTTAAGGCCATAGCTGCGGTAATACCTAGATATATATGTATAAATAAAAGAAATTTGAAGAAAAGGGGAATTCTTGTCATCTTTTACTATTTTACTAACAGCAGCAAGAAAGAAGTTCAACTAAAACGAAAATTTACAACCAGAAGTGGTTACTACTTACTTTGAATTCGTCTTTCTTTGCTCCACGTTTGGCACTCAAAGGAAAAAAAAAAAAAAAAACTTTAATCTGAAATAATCTGCTACGGGAAGAATCCCAAGTAAACAAAATAATACTAATATTTTATAGCTAATATAAAATTTGTATTAAATAACTTCAAAGTCACACAAAGGCATACTTTTATTTTCCTTCTTCACCTCAAAATCGGTAGCATTTTGAAAGTTCTCTAGTGAAGAAAAGGTTCAATATCATTAATAACTACGTACGGAATTACACTGACTTATAACTACAAATCAACTTGTTTCAGCTTTCTACTGTCAATATATAAAGTGGGTCATCGGTTGGTACCTTGTAAACGTAGTAGCAAAGACACTATTCATTCTTTTCTTTATTTTTAATGTAAAGAGCAGAACTTCCGATCAGGTGTGGAAAAAAAATTTCAATCAAATGGCCAGCTAGGCTAGATGAAAATAAATGTTAGAAAGACAAAAGCCATGGTGATTGGAACGAAGGGGCCAGTGTCATAAATAGAAGCAGGAAGGGACAAAATAGAACTGGTTAACTAGTATTGTATATGTCTACACTCTACTTTCACTACCTTTTCACTGAGAAATATTCCTACACCATTATGACAGCCCTCTTCATTACCTGAGTAAAGCATCCTATATTCTTTGCTGTTCAACACCCCATTACCTTCCCATCTAACTTCACAAACTCCTACCAAGTCTAGATTATTTTGTCTCATTTCCTCTTAAAGATTTACTAATTTCTCTCTCTGTCATATGGTGCGTACTTTCTATATTCTTATGCTAAACCTTTTGCTCTTGCTTGTGTGTTTTTTTTTTTTTTTTCCCTATCTATCTTTCTCACATTGTTACTTTCTCGTCCAATAGTCCTTTCCAAGCCATTCTCCTCCCGGAGATCCGAATGGTGGGATATTTTACATCCAGAACTATATTTTGACCTATGAAAGACCATTGCACATATGTTTTCTTTCTGCTGTCAGGAATCGAAATCAAAGAATTTGGTACACAAGGGCAAGAAAGAATTGTTTCAACTTTGCAATGACTCGTAAGAAACAGGAGTGGCCAAAAGACTTCCTAAAGACGATCATGATACCTATGACTAAGAACTCGAACACAAAGAGAGCTGTTAGTCTCATCTCTCTTGCAGCAGAAAAAAAAAAATCCTTCGAATTCTAAACAGAAGATTATATGAAAGAAATGAGAAGGTTGAGGAGCAACAGTTCGGATTCAGGAGAGGTCAGGGCACAAGACATGCAATTGGAGTATTAAGAGTGATCGGTGAAGGGTTTATAGAAAAAAAAAAAAAAGAAGTATATGTGGTATTTATTGATTTAGAAAAGGCTTCTGACCACGTGAATTGGGAATTGTTGGAAGTTCTAAAGAAAGTTGGGATGGAATCGAAAAATCTAAGACTTATCTAAAGAGAAAATCAATATGTTGGTGGGAGGAAACGGGACAACCCCGAGAAAACCCATTCACATAATGTTCCTTCATCACGAAGTGCACCTGTTGGGAGCTGGGATTGAACTAGATTATACGTACAAAATATAACAGAACCCAATAAAAACCCAATTTGGCCCAATAAGACACATTGGGATCTTTTTTTCTTTAAAAGAGGTTTCTTTCACAACCCTGATGGAAGTAATGTCCCCTTCAGAGAAAAATAGAAGTTTGGGGTGAGGAAGCGGGGAACAGAGGGTGTAGTTGTTACCCTCTGAAAACTTCTACGATAGTTTATTAGTCTCCAAAAGCAAACATTTCTTCAGAGTTGCCAGGAATACGGTGAATGCCATTTTTGTGTGAAAATCCAAAGAAATGTTCCCTTCTGATCATTTGCAGGGGGGAGATGTAAATCAAGCTTCAGTGACACCTGCTACATGGCTAGCCAGCAGTTAAAGAACAGAGATATTCCATCTTAGACTTTAAAATGAAGGCAGAAAAAAAAAAGCGTTTCAAAAACTTATCAATGAATATATTGTATTTGAGAGTAAATAGTTACTCATTTCGGTATAGTTTAATTTATTAGACTACAGGGAGAATCTGGAGAGATTGTTTGATAGAAATAAATACAAATTATTTGACACTTTTTTCAGTCTCGATACTTCCATAGCCAGAAAATAAAATTAAAAATCAATTTACCTCGCATAACCATTGAATTTATACTTCTTGCATCTAGCGTTCATTATCGACTCAAACAACTTTATTATTATTATTGTTGTTGTTTAAACTTAAATTTGACAGGGTCTGTGGTTACTGCCCTTCGTGGTGTTTGCCCGTTTGCTAATTTCCTAGTTTTCTTCCTGAAGAAGAATATCATCATCGCTTATTAGCTAAAGGAATTAGCTGTTATTCTTATAGCTCCAAAACTTTTCATAGCACTTAACGAAAAGTAATTAGCAATTAAAAATGATTAACGAAAAATAATTAGAAAACTTTTTGGAGTTCATATTTCTAGGTTATGTTGTTTCAGTTTGCGGCTCACACAAAACCAGAGTTCCTATACTCTAGACTAAAGGGAAAGGCCAGGCCAGTAGCCAGCCCAAAAAATGTAGGGGGTCCTCGGTAGGAGTTAGAGGGGCCCAATCCAACCATATTATAGTTCATCACCATATCATAGTTCATTTGCAAGCCTATCGTGATTTTAGGGGAGGGCAGTAAAAATTTAGGAGGGCCTGCTCTCTTGGCCCCCTTGGATACGGGCCTGAGATAAGCCATGAGTATAAAATAACTAAGAGGAACCTAAGGTAGAGCAAAACTCGTGCAACGATCTGACGGACAGCTATGTCTAATAAGTGCAATGGAAGAATTCTCTAAAGAACTTTCTTATCACACGACCGGGATCAAGAAATAATTATTTTTTGTAGGTTTTTTTTAGAAAATGTTTTGCACTTATCTCTTTCAATTGTGTCATAATGCTTTTATGGATAATAGATTTAGCTGAGGACATTATTAATTATTATTCTTATGTATAAATTCATATGTAAAAAGGTGAGAAAACTTGCGATTGTTGGACATGTCATAACATCAAAATGCCACTAGACTAGAGTTCACATTGTTCCCTTCGTTGGCATCTTGCAAGTATACTTTTATCTCAAGTCCAAATACCGGCTTATATTTTATGACATAAAATGATGAAGAAAGTGGCTCGAGCTTTTGTAAGTGCCGCTCTCAGCATTTGTCTGATATGAAAAAGGAAAACAGGAACAGTTTGAGTATTTGCAGACCCGTATTTAGGTAAGTGCTATTCTGTGCTCAAGCACAGGACGGCAGAATTTAGGGGGCTGCAAAATTTTGATTTTTTTTAAAAAAAAGATTAACAATAAAGTAATATTTAAGACTAGCAACCCGCAGAGTCCCGCGCGAGTGCGAGAAATATATTAATGTGCTTAATTACGGTAGTTACTAATTAGCTAACTAATCATTTTTTAAAAAAGTCATCCTCTTCTCCCCCACCCCCCAACCCAAGGGGTAAGGATGAACTTGAACATCATGAAAACTGATATCGTTAAACTCAGCGATCTCGAAAACTATGAATTCAACACTAATATCTGTCGGTTTGGATTACTTTTAAAATCTCGCCCCCTCCCTAGGGAGTGGAGTATGACCTTGAAGTTGAATTGGATTAAAACTGTCACTTATTAATCTCAGCGACTCCAAAAACTTTGAATCGAATTCTAATATTGGTCGTTTTCGGAAGGGGGGGGGGATTATTTAGAGCACAGGGGCGAACAACATATAAATTCGGACCTGGGTATTTGGCATCCAACACAGAAGCGAGATCTCGGTCAAATGAAACGAAAACGTTGCAGTTAATGCTCTTAATTTTTCTCTATCGTAGGATACTTTATATGGATCACTTGTCAATTAGTGACTAAAGATAATACTTTATCTTGAAGCACGAATGGATACACACTTAAATAGTTCAGTGGGAGAACTTAGAACAAGTTCTAAATTATCGTGAAATGACAGTATTCTTCACAAATGTGAACACGTAGCCATGTGATAAAAGTGAAACAGATTGTGTCAAGTGCCATGCTGAGAATGGACAATGCACACACCTAACACCACATCCGTTGCTTCGTTTTCTTCAAGACCCTTCCATTTCAAGAAACAGAGTTAGTCGTGTGTTCGTCTTACAGTTAGTGAATAGGATTTGATCAGTTCAGTGCAGTTTTCGAAGTGTTCACTGATATCCGCCAAGTCAGTTTTCTTTGCTGCATTTTGTTTGTTTATTTTTCTAAAGAATAAATCATCGTGTTACATTCCGTTTAGCAATATTGGTGTCTAAGCATGATTATGAACTATTAAGAATTTGCGTTACTCACAGGCTGAGACGTTTCCCTTTTATATGTAATAAGGATTAATTACATCAACAAACTTTGCTTAAAAAAGTGAATTCAGCTAACGACAAAAATAATTTCGAAAAGGGTTATCTCCAACTTTAGACAAAAATGACTTTACACATAGCTTTCCTCTATTTTAACGAAATCAGCTTATCGAGGTTAAACATGTAAATAGAAATTGAAGAGGAAAAACCATAGGCCATTACGGATTAGCTAGTTCATATAATGGATTCAGTTTCTGGTGTAATTGAAAGTATTTTTTATCTTTATTAAATTATGTAATTACGTCTCAGTTTCTGGTGTAATTGAAAGTATTTTTTATCTTTATTAAATTATGTAATTACGTCATTACATTCTGACTATTTAATATTTATTCCATCACTTGCATCTTTTTTGTTTCCTTGAATTGTGATTTCTAGAAGGAAATTTAAATGTAAGACTGGCCACCCTGTAAAAAAATCTTCACAGCCTGGAGTAGGTGGAGAAACTCAGCTGGAAGGGTCGCTAAGACCGAATTCCGTAGCCTTGAAACCTCCTGAGATGCGGATTATAGACGAGGTTCAAAATTTCAACCACAAATACAGTCTCTTATGAGCTTATCAAGTTGGAAAATGAAAGCTGGTATATAAACTCTTTATTAGAAATAAGGGAGACACGTTTTTCCCCGAGTTTCAAGATTTCCGTTTTAAGGAGAAAAGGTTTTTTTTTACATCGACGTTGCCTGTTGTTTGAGATCGCGTCGAGGGGAAACTGTTGAACGTTTGAAATGAATTTTTGAACATAGTAACCCCCTAAAGCCATAACTTTATATTATAACTTTGCTTAAAGAACATGTCCTAAGGGAGAATGCATTGAAAACTTATGCCAAAAACACAATATCTTAGGTAGTTTCTATTGTTACACTTTCATTGATATCCGTATATTCGATTCTTCCATACTAACACTTTCCATTCTTCCTGTTCAAAGAATATAGTAAACAAAAACACTTCCTTCAATTTTAAGAGTGAGATTTGGGTTGCACCGTGTGCGAAAATATTGTTTTCTATACGAAATTTCAGCTACAGCTTTGCAACTAGTTGGAACTAAAGCAGCCGGGTACTAGCAATCGAGACAAATGAAGCAACGTGATGATGCTGATGACATTTACTATATTTCTGTTAGAGGCGTCTTGTTTTAATTTTATGTTGTTATAGAAATCGATTATTTTGCGTCTGAGCTTGCTTTTTTCCTGGTCATTTCTAGCCATCTTTAACTAGTGATTGTAGCCACTGTTTCTAGTGGAGTATTGGGAACAGTAGCTGTAATCAGTTCAGTGGAGCTCCAGATCTAGAGGAGGGTAGTTGATCCATGACAGTGCCTTCTGTTCAGTGATTACTCCTAGTGGGTCGTGTACTACAAATCTGCAGAATGGATCCTTCAGACAAGAGAAAGAGTTTGAATTGTTTTAACCCTTTTGATAAACCTAACCATTCACACGTTAGGAAAGGACTGACACCTGGACCCAGTGGATGTGTGCCTTGATGCCGGAATAAGTGACAATTCTAAAGTGTGTGTGTGATAGTTGCAGGAAGAAGCTTTCCAATTTGAAAGAACAAGATGTCGCTTCTCATTTACCAAGCAGCACTCAGGAAAATGGAGACGTTTGTGATTTACCTTATTCAATACAACAAAGGCACTTCAATCTCTAAACTGCTCTCTTTTAGAGATAGGAGAGTCACATCTGGATAACAGGAAGATTGGTTGTAAATCACACTCGAAGGAGAAAGCAGCAAGGATCAGTGTTGCAGTGAAGAGGAAATTGGTGAGTGCTCCTCCTATCAATGAAGAAAGTAATGCTGAATGTGATTTCCTAAAACATGTCAACAAGATACTATATGCAAACTGCACTAGTAGAAAAAAAGAAAAAAGGTTATGTTGCTAACTCTTGTGCCCGATAATTGGAGTATAATAAAAACAATGCAGGAATTTCACGCTCCAATTACACTGTAAGACAAGCGAAGATACTTTTGAAAGAAAAAGGTGCCTTGTCAAGCTCTGACATTAAACCCGAGGAAGACCTACCAACAAACTTAACTCTGACAGATTTTTATGCAAGTGACGAAGTCAGTCGAATGGTGCCAAAAATTAAGGATTGCATTTCTGTGGTAGACAAACAGGTACTAAAGTTAAGGGAATGTCTACCCATCATCACAGGCTTCAGAATCTCCATAAGGTAAACATGTAAAATTTAATTCATAAATATCTTACAAAATACTGCACCTAGAAACTTGCAATTTTCTATACAAATGCCAAAGAGTAATACAAAGGAGATGGTTATCTCAGTTTGAAACTTAATGTCTTAGATTAATTGTAATAATTACTTCCGTAATGACGGAATCACTACTGCAGGTAAAGAATCAAAAGACCACTTTCATACCTCATAAATTACTACGAGTGACATTCTTTGAAGAACACATGCTGGGGAGGAACGCAGTGTGGCAATTTGAGGTGCGGAACTCGTGTCTAACACCTCTTATTTTCATAATCATTTACGCCTTGAGCAGCCTTCCTTCCCACCACTACCCCCACTTCCCTACTGAGTTCCTACAACTTTACGACGTCAACTATAGAACAAAGATAATGATCTTTGAAACCTCAGCATCGAACATATGCTTCCGATTGCTTTTCTATATCTTTTGTTGCTTCAAGCGGACGGATTGTCCGAACGGCTTTCACCTCAGACACTGACAACTATCGTGCTATACAACCAAAGAAAGTCTTATTTGCCTATCTGTTTTGTTGTCTAGATGGATATGTTTCTTTTAGTTTTATATTATTCATCGCAGAAAACCACAGTATGATGTTTCTCCGGTTAGAACGAATTAACACTTTCAGCCCCAACCCTTTTTGAATAAAATTCATCCCGGGACCAGACTACAGTTTGCTATGAACACTGTCAGCCCATGTGTATCTATTTGACACACAGTGAGGTTTTACTGGTAGATCACGTGTATCTTATTTCCTCGCGTACATTGGTTGTGTTTTAAAGCCTGTGTATATGCCAGGCTCACAGATATAATTTGAATAAATGCTTCTTTTGAAAGCTCTGGGCCCTGGGAAAAGAACTGTTGCCTTGGGTCATGAAATTTTTAACAGGTGGTAGACTTCTGATAACACTATTTGCTCCGCTATTGTTGCACTGAACGTACGTGTATGTTCTTTTGCTTGTTTCGTGGACATGCAGGAAGATTAGATTAGGGCAGCTTTAAGTAATTTTAGCGATGAAAACAGCAGTGAACCAAGTATTATACGTAACCTAAGTGACTCAGATGATCCTACTGTACGTTGGTCTGAGATATATTATGAAAGTGAAAGTGAGAGTGCAAGTGAAAATGGCGACAATGAATGTGTCTCAGAAGCAACACAAGAACGTCAGTCTATGCATACTCCAGATGATGTCAATATGGATGGATCGAAAGAAGCTGCTACAGGTGTCAATAAAGGACATAATATGTTTGTGTATTGGAAAGATGTTTCTGGTGACGTGATTCCTGGAAATGATTCTATCGTATCAGATTCAGTTAATAAGATAATAGAAGGCACACCGTATGAGTATTATTCTTTTTTCGTTGATAACAGTGTATTAGAATTATTAGTGACAGAAACTAATAGGTATGCAGAGCACAAAATAATTGAAGCTATAGAATCAGAAGCTGCTGCACGTTACTCAAAGTTGTCAAATTGGAAGGACACAACTATGGAAGAAATGCTTACGTTTCTTGGGATAGATATGTGGATGGGACTGGATTGTAAACCGAAACTTAGGGACTACTGGTCTAAAAATCCTATTTACGCGAATAAGATATCGAAAGTAATGTCTCGCAACAGATTTGAGACGTTGCTAAGCCTAATGCATATTTCGGATAATGAAAATATCCGTGACAATGATCCCTTGTACAAAATATCTCCTTTGATTGATTTACTAAATTCAAAGTTCAAAAGTGCTGTCACCCCGGGCGAAGATATTTGTATAGACGAAACTATGGTACCGTTTCGCGGAAGGGTAAGGTTTCGACAGTACATCCCTGGAAAAAGGCATAGATATGATCTAAAACTTTTCAAACTGTGCATAAAAGGGGGATTACGTGGTGTGTGAAGTTGTATGCTGGCGGAGAAAAAAAAAAAAAAACGGAACAAAAGGACAGTACTCCAAATAGAGAGCTGGTATCTCCCAAAGTTGTAATGTATCTGATGGAACCACTGCTAGATGCAGGACGAACGGTGTATACAGACAATTAATACACAAGTGTTAGCCTTGCGCATGATTTGAACAAGAAAACTCACCTTACCGGCACATTAAGAAAAAAAGAGGAAGTACAATCCTAGTGGAATTGTGAAAGCGAAATTGAGAAGAGGTGAAATGATAGCTCAAGAACGTAATACAAAAGTTATTGTTGGGAAATGGAAAGACCAGAGAGACGTATTGTTTTTGACGACAAAAACTGCTCCGGAAATGGTAGATGTAAACACTAAAAGGGGGACTGTGAGAAAGCCATCAACTATTGTTGAGTACAATTCTGCTAAATCATTTATCGACGTATCGAATCAAATGGCGTCTTATGGTACAGCTGTAAGGAGGGGAATAAAGTGGTATCGAAAAGTTGTGTTTGAACTGTTAATGAATACTGCTGCTGTTAATGCGCATTATCTACAGAAGGAGAAGAATGATTCACCGACTGACATACTACGTTTTAGGGAAAAATTGGTTCTTCATTTGCTATTCCAATCACAAGAATTTGTTACAGCAGCTTCACCTAGGATTCCTCATTGCCTGACAGAAACTGCTAAAAAGGGAAGGTGTTTTGTTATGCACAATTGTCACAGCAACACGGCAGAGCGTATGCATCAAGAAAGGTACATCAAGTACGCATGCAGTGCCGTGCATGTCCTGCATTCAACTTTATGTGTATTGGTTGCTTTTTCCAAAAGCATACCTCAGTGAGCAAAGAAAAAGAATTGTGAACTGTTGTATGTTGCCTCTTTACTTTGCATTCAGTGGCAATAAAAACCACCAATAATTATTCCGCGTAAATTTTGTGAACAGTCAACTTAACATATGGAAATTGAGACTTTTTCTGAAATTCACGGTGAATTGTTGGGGTTTTGATTGCATGTGAATGAATGCACAATAAAAACGCCACTGAGTTGCAAACAGTGAAATAATAGAGACACTGAGTGATGAAAAATTAGTGTTTATTTTGTTTCAAAAACTCTTTACAGCTTCGTTCATAGAGACATTTTCAGTATGTGTACCGTCTGTTTATTATAGTTTTATAGAACGAATATATGTAAGAACCAATGAATGTTAATAGAATTGCATTTCAGTTTATTTTGTCCCCAAAGCTAATATAAACTAATCCCTCTGGTTAGGGTTACCTAAATAAGAAGTTGTTCAATATGTTTTAATTTCTTTTTAGTATTTTCATGATTATTTCATTATTCCTTTACAAATTGCTCCAACATTGTTGGATAGATATATTATGAGCATCAGATAGATAAACTGAATAAAACTACACCGTACAATATCAGTACATTGGTTTCGTGCGTGAGTAAATTTGATACACATGGTCTGAGTAAAAGATTTTCAGTTCATAATATTCTTTTTTTCTACCACGGAACCGCGTGTATCCATATGGCACACAGCATATAATTGGTTCTGATGCGAGGCAGACCCATTGCAAATGCACCTGGAAGTAGTTTTTTACACGTCTAGGCTGGTTTCATAGCAAAACGTAGTCTGGTCCCGGGATATATTTTACTGAAATAGGCTTGGGGCTGCACAACCAATGTACGTGAGGAAATAAGATACACATGGGGCTGAAAGTGTTAATTGTATGCTGGGGTGGCCAAAAACAAGTTTTTCCTTTTTTTTTTTTTTTTTTATTATTAACTAGTTTCGCTTACCGAAATCCCTTTATATATTCACCATACCCGTGTATGCATGTCTGTCAGTGTGTGAGACAAAAAAACCTAAAGAACTACTTCCTGGATCATCATCAAATTTGGTCAAAATATAGAGTCAAGAGTCACGAAATGAGTTTATTATAACCATGTACTCAAAACGGAAGTGGTTTACATAAACCATTTCCGGTTTGATCATTGATCACCATAAATCGAAAACAGTAATATGTAGTGAGATCCGGTTTTGTGCTTCGTAAGAACACATTTAATCTATTATTAACTCTCTACTAAAACTGAAAATGATTCAAATTAACTATAATTTCTGGTTTCAATCAATATTGATCTACGTAGAGCAAAAACGGTAAATTAGATGAAAGCGGATTCCTCCAATCGAGTAGCTCTCAAGCGTCTAAAATCTGCCTTTTAGAAATTAATCACTTCCGGTTTCAGTAGTGATCTCCATAGAACAGCAATGGAAAAATCGAGAAGCGGTTTTTTACTTTCTATTCAGCATTCTAAAAATAACTACTATCTTCAGTCTTAAGCCTCTATTCCAGCGTTTCCCAACCAATGTGTACCGCGAATGGACCGCTGGTGTGCCGCGAGGAAACAAAATTAATTCTATAGCAACCAAATTGCAAGACATAGGGAAAAATTTATATTTTTGTATTTCACATTAATCTGAATTTCTACCGTGGAAAAATTACTGTAATTGTAATACATTATTCTACATCTATTACTGTGTAGCAGACAGTATTTCGGCTTGTACACATTTCCATGGTTATCTGCTATATTACGCTTGAATTGAGTCATACTAACACCGAGAAATGGAAGCACTTGTACGGTACGCGTCAAGTGAACGTTCGTAGAACACTCATTCGCACGTGAATGACAGAACAACACTTTCAACAGCTGTGTTTTGACTTCGATGCATCACAAGCTGTGTGATTGCAATAATATGCACCGCTTTTGGTTAAAACAGCAAAGTTAAAAGTACAAGACATTTAGTGATCGTTCGTTAGTGATCTTCGCTCTTAGTGAAAGGTTCGATAGAGTTTTCGAAAAAGAAAGCGTATTTTTAAAAATCTAAGTCCTATATTTCATTGCAACTTTTTTCTATTTTAAAATTAGAATTAAAAATAAGCATAATGAATTACCACGGGGAAAAACCAGTAATCGAGCTTTCATCTCTGTGAGAAAGAGATCAGTAATCACAGAAAAAAAATTACCATGGTATTATATATTTGCAAATAATAATAATAATAATATCTATGAGTGTGCCGCGAGATTTCAAGTTACACCCGTAGTGTGCCCCAAGTTGACGAGGGTTGGGAAACGCTGCTCTATTCAAACCAAAAGAGATGAAAATCGACCACTTTCGGTTTTGACGGTGAAAGCTATTGAATAAAAACTGTAATAGACAACAAAAGCGGTTTTCTGCGATCAATTAGGCGTCACTAAAATCCATTTCGTCTCTAGTCTAGTCTCTACTAAAACCGGAAGTGGTAGAAATCTACTACAATTTTCAGTTTCAATGTTAATTGTGAAAATATCGTATCACAGAAAGCAAACTCCTTTGCGTGGTGTACACGTGCCACAGCTACTTGTTTCTGAACCATTTTCTTTACCTTATGGATAATCGTGGCCTCTATTTTTTTAACCATAAAATAAGTCAAACTCGATGTCATACGTAAACTAGTTACCAGTAGAGTACAAATTATTTACTAGTTTAACCATTCAGCACTGTTCACGGTTGACTAAGCCAAACCGAGTAGCGCGTCTGAACAAGGGATTGTGAGTTATGAAAACTAGTATATAAAATTATTTGCATGAAGTTAAATCTACTTCATATTTGTAATAAGGGATAAGAAATCGTGAACATCTGAAAGATTATTTGGTTCATATAGTTACAGTTAAGAAATAGATAAAAGCCTAAGATAGATTGGGTTACAGTTGAGTTGACTGAGTTTAACGTCCCGTGCAGCAGCGAGGCTGTATGAGACGTGGACCTACTGATTAAAGTGGAATCCGAACATGAGCTCCCGCTGGAAATCGAAACCGGGCCTCCCACGCCAAAGGCGCAGACGCTCACCGCTTAGCCACGGAGGAGCTCTAAGATTGGGTTAGAGCAAAGTTAGAATAAAGCTGGAAGTATAAAACTTTCCATTATGCTATTCTATGACAACTAATTAGGTTACATAATCTTCAATAAAATTCTGTAAGCGCTTACATATTTTTGTAATGAAAGTAATGATTCTGAGCGAAAAGAGCTAGTTGACCTTTGACCTCGAGTTGGACCGGTTTGTGGTTATTAATACAATATTTATTTAACGAAGTTGTCTGAGTTATGATCTTTAGAAAATCAAAACTTATTTCCAAGAGTAAACTACCCCGTGGATTCTTTGTAGGACAAATGAGGTACACTATAGTCAGGTTACAAACAGAACGGCCTTTTTTTTTTTTCCCCTCCTCGTTAGAAAAGAACTCAGCCCAGACTGAAATATTTTTTTTTTCTAAAACTTACAACACAGTATAGGGTTGTAAATACAATATTGATGTATGAAACAAAATCCGTTGGAGACGTTTCCGATAAAATTTCTTACCCCCCCCCCCCCTAGTTTCACCCTTCAGGAAACTACTACTATTTTTAGAGGTACAAGAAAATGAGACTCCTTTCCTGGAGAATCCTGGAAAACTGACACTTTCTACATCCACTAGGATCTAGACTGAAAATAATCACTTATCCAACATTTCGCTCTCTAGTTATTTCTTTTTTCGTACCACTACAACTAACTTTCTGCGGACTATATCTCTGAAATAACGCATTTGTGCACCAAGATTGGTCTGTAAGCTTTTTCACGTTTACGTTTGAGGATTCACTTCCCAAAGCTATTCCCTAACACCATGTGTATACATTACACTCACTCACTTTCGAGTAACAAGAACTAGAAATGTTCGAAACCCTAGTTCTAATTATATTTATGACCACAGTCTGAAACATTATAAAATCGCCCACGTAGTCTAAATTATGGTGACATTACTGCGTCTGTACTTTATTAGCTTGGTTGGCTTTGTGGGTTTAGAGTTTAGCATCCCTTTCTGCACCAGTGTTGTAAGAGACACGTGATGACGGAGCCTTCAGTGGAATCCGTATTCTTAATAACGCATTGAAGTTTCAAGGCTCTTCCACCGGGTATCGAACCCGAGATCCGTGCTCCAAAATGAGCGAACAAGGCACTATACCAATGGGAAGAGCTGCTGTCTTTTTGAAATGTTACTTACGTATGTTTATTCACAGGCAATTTGGTCCATGGGTTTCAATCCATCGTTTCTGTTTAATGGATCTTGATGTAAAGTTGATTTTTTCATTACTTCCTGAGAATTTGAATAATGTTGCCAGGAAGTGGAAGTAACTACCCGCTACGAATTTCAAATCCCAGTCACTAGAAGGAATTATGTATTTTATATTCATGTAAATGTATCATACAAACTTAGTGCTGCAAAGGAATGCTAAATTTCTAAAGAGCTTTTAAACGATACCACTCCCAGGTCTATCTTAATTGGTTGCTGCTCTGCGCTTCATTAAAGATTTCAAAACGCGTCCAATTCTCTAGAAATTTTCTAATTTCAAAATTAAATACCTTAAGAACCAATGGAGTAAGAGATCTAAAAGTTCATATTTTTCTCATAGGTCTATGAGGCCAACAACTGTACCAAAATTCATCGAAATCCAAACAGGTCAGTCTCGATGACAGTGTTAAGCTGATGTGGAATGACCCGAAAGCCTTTTAAAACAATGGTGTGAATGTAATTGCAATGAATGCATTAGCCTTTCTGCTGAAGAGGTGCGAAATTTTCGGACTTATTCACTGTTACTAACTTGCACGGTGTTTCTCAAGAATTCCTCGGTGCATATTCACTGTAAAACAACTTCACCGATTTATGTATAAATAATGCGTCCGAAAATATGCCATAAAAACTACAGTGGAAAACCCACAAACCAACCAGTGCTAGTGCCCACTAAAAGGCACGAATGCTATCTAAGCCGTGTCAGGGCGAGAGCAGAGCAGGGGACACGAGGGGATGCGTCCGTTGGAAGTAGACTTGTCAGCAACGGTGGGTATTCGAATAAACAAAGATGTTGTTAAAAGCACTACGTTAAGTTAACTGTCCTCGAAAAAACTACCCTTCACTGCCGACGTTTGCCACTGACGTTTCGCACCATCAACACGATGTTCACATTTGTGTATGTAACTGTTTCTCCATTTATATGTCTTCAATGCCTATCTACATCTGCCACATTTCCTGCTCAACTTAAATAATCCGTGCTGCTCCACCAAACGTAATAACTCATAAAATTCAATATCGAAATGTGTATATAGTAAACTAATTTCCTCATTACGCCCTTATGTTCGACATCAGCATGCCTACACTCAAAATAGTACCAATAACACACAGCTTTTCACATTTAAAATTACCACGTTAAACTTTAGTAGTTAGCATGAATTTAACGAATAATAACTAATTTACTATGGGTGAACTTCACAAAGTCCGCTCCAGTTATAACAATGGCGTAAGTAGCACTCGTGCGCATTGGGACTATTTTCGATCGAAGACACACGCCACCATATTTAAAACAAAAACGCGCTCACGAGAACAGAATATTTAAATATATATATATATATATATATATATATATATATATAAACTGCACATGCTTTCTGATAATCTACAAAGAGAAACTGGAACGTTTATTATAAAGTTTATCCTCCGAGGTTCAAGTTTACCAAAACCGCTCTAACCTAATGTTCTACATAACATACTTTCCAATGGAGCGTGTATTATAAAGTATGTCCCCGGGGCTAGTTTACAAAGCACGCTATAGCCCAATTAACAAATGCCTCCCCCCCTCAATATAATTTACCAGAAAACGCTATTAACAATCGCTTAATACAACACATCCATTCCTTCAAAATTGTAATACACAAAAGTAAACAAGACTACTTACCACAATATTAAAATAAAGAAAGAAATCGGCAATCAAAAAATCCGCATCATGCATAAAAATTTAAGCAAGGAAAAAATATGTACCCTCACATTCATGTTCAATTACTTTGGCCACTTCTCTTAACATAGCACCAATGGAAAACAAAGTGAACAAACTGCTGCACATATAACAAATTTTCCAAGAAATGTTTCACGAAAAGCAAACACACGCCAAAAATACTTTACTCCATTAAACCGTCGATTACACTGAGAACTATAATGTCTTCTATCCTTATACAACTTCAAACTGGCCCCACATTTACGGCAATAAATTTTCAAAGCAGAAAATTCACGTAAGTTAACATAACCGTTACACATTGCAGTGATAATACGAACTTACAAGAACACACGTATTTAACTACCAAAGCAACAACAGACCGCGCTCTACTATACGTGACACACAAGAACACGTGCAGCTAAACTAATAACGCCGTCTGTTGATAGCTAACACTGTAACCACTACTTACTGACGCGGAGGATGACACTGGAGCGTGCCTCGTAAAGTTTAACCATTTACTTTCTCACCAAATCATTGGTAATGAAGAGCTCCTTCGTGGCTAAGCGGTTAGCATATGCGCCTTTGGCGTGGGAGGCCCGGATTCGATTCCCTGCGGAAGCTCATGCTGTTCGGGTTCCACGTTAATCAGTAGGTCCCGTGTCATATAGCCTCGCTGCTAAAAGGGACGTTAAAATAAAAATCAACAACATAGTAATTATTACGGTTCGTTATTCGTGATTGTGACAAATATAAATACAATGTGGACGTATGGCATAAAAACAACAGTTTATAAAACACGTACCGACTCCTGCTAGGTAGCTACTAAAATGCACGAATGCTATCTAACAGAGTCAGTGCTGATATTAACATCCCCCCCCCCAATCTTGCACATATAATATTTACAGTGTGTTACTTAAAATATAGCTGAGCTAGGGACAGCTAGCAAAGGGAGTTAGAAGCCCCCAGACCCCTTCTTCTACCTTTATCACAATTTAGACAAAAACAAGGTCCTCGGTCCTGGAACCACTAAACGATTGATAAGGCGCCTCAATGACGGTGGGTATACGCATAACCGAAACAGTTTACAACGGCTTACTTAAGTCACAGTACTGGATCCGGAGACGTCCATGGATTTTGGGAAGAATTAAACGCCATCCTTTTAAGCAATGCATTATGAAAGCAACTAACTTAAATTAATCTAACCTTGTACCGACATCCTCGTTCACGCGTATACCTACTGTTGCTGATCAACAATGTACGGGATCATCAGATTGGGCGGCGGTAATTTTGTCACCGGAAAGTTCATCACGGTAATTTCGTCACCAAAATATTACCATATAGGTAATTTCGTCACCGAAAATTTTGTCATGATAATTTCATCACCAGTGTCTTTTAGAACATAATACAAGTACAATAAATGAATCGAAAATTTTTTGAAATTGCTTTCTTTAATCTTCAACTGAAGCAAATCAAAATATTATAATAATACTAATACTAATACTAATAATAATAATAATAATAATAATAGTTTCCAGTAATTCTATCAAATAATATCGTATAGGAAATTTTGTCACGGTTATTTTTTCACTTTTCTTGAACTAAGTACAAGCAAAGTAAATGAGCTAAACAGCTTACGTTATTTTAATCAAACTTGGAAAACAATTCAGTTGGTGTTGAACTCTGCAAAATTTAAGTTTCGGGTACTCGATGCAGGAGCAAGTACCAGTACAAGAAAATAGTGCCAGCTTCAGCAAATGTTAAAAGCAAAGGCAACGTGCGGAATAATGGGTTTAACATATATATATATATATCACTATTTACAAATAGTAAGCTTGCAATTAACAGAAAATTGCAAATAAATATGGAAAGACATGCCAATCCGTTCATTTTCCCGCCAACTAGACAAAATTTGCATCGTTCTTGTATACTCTTGGACCTTCATCCACGTTAACTGAGTCATGTGAAAAGAGTGATCTTTTTTAAGAGCTATTGAAAGAAGAATGTTATATTTCAACTCTGATTAAACATTGGCAAATTGTTATTGTATATATACGTGAAGAAAACAAATTTATATAAAGAAATTAAAACATATAAATATTTCTAACAATTTCCTTTAAATATAGCCTTATGGAGCTATTGAGAAGTGAAACATGGATGGTGGACGGGGACTTTTCAATGGCTCCTTTAAAAAAAAAAAAAAAAAAAAAAAAAAAAAATCACGTAGGCCCTATATGTTATTTGAGGTGAGACTTCCTTTACTAGAGTGTATGCCCTCATGTAGAGCAAGACAAAATTCATATGAAGAACTGTTTCGTACGGTGGTGCATCAGTGCAGTGAACTTAGTGAATACCCGGACCCTGTAACTGTGGTTATGTATTTCGAGATAGCGGAAATGCAGACTGTAAAAGCAACTTTCGGAAACTTAACTCGTGTACAGCATTACTTTCTTTCACCTGACTCACTCAACTTTGAGAAAGGTCCAAGAGATTAGATTCACAGTACGGTACAAGAGCAATGAAAATTTTCGTCTATTATGCGAGAAAATGAAAGGATTGGCAATTCTTCCCGCAGCAGATGGGTATCAGGAATACAAGAGGTTCCGGAAGAAGAGCTGGAACTTCTCGACTATTTTGATAGTACTTAATTCAACAAGTTAAAGAAACGGTTTCAACTGTGCTGCATCAAGATGCTGTGAGTCAACCACCAAAAAAGAAAACTATTTTTTTATAGAAGTGTTTCAGATTTTGCAGAAACGGCTCCAGTCTTTGTGCATAACGTACAACACTGGAACTAAATGTTTGAAAATTTTTTTGCTTGTTGTTTCCTATCGTGTTATGAATAGTAGAAAATGAACATGTAAAACACTTATTGCATTATAGAAAGTTTTTTTTCCTATTTTCTGTTCTGAAATTTTGAAAACTTTATTTTTGTAAATAGTGATATATAAATCCATTAGCGGCCCATTCTGCTTGTGCTTTTAACATTTGCTGAAGCTGACATTATGTTCTTTTATTATTGTTTGTTCTTGCGTCGAGTATCCGAAACTTCGATTCCAGAGTCGAACACCAACTGAATTGTTTTCCAAGTTTGATTAAGATAAGATTAGCTGTTTTGGTCTTTTACTTTGTCTCTACTTAGTTCAACAAAGGTGAAAAAATGACCATGACAAAATTTCCTACATTCAAATATTTTGGTGACAAAATTACAGGTGACGAAATTACTATGTCAAAATTTCCGGTGACGAAATACCCTACATGTTAATATTTTAGTGACGAATTTACCGGTGACGAAAATTCCGGTCACGAAATTACCTAAGTTCCATCAGATTCGCCCTGCGCCCGTGCTTTTTACTAGACACTTATCAAACGGGCGTTTTTACACTTTACTTTCCATGACATATGCCGGGTGTTTATTTGTAAAACGGCAAGTAAATCTTTACCGAGGAATGCAACAGCCTTCTTGAGAAACACGTATCCACGTGGGGGACGGTAAAATTTTCACGGCAGGCTTACAACTATAATATGGTTGAATAAGGGGGACCCCTACATTTTTGGGATGGTTACGGGCTTAAGAAACAACTTTTAGTAAATTTCTAATAAAGTAAATTACTAATCACAGTAAATTTCTTAACAAATAACACAATTTTAACGCTCTTAAATCTTAATGTCTTGTACTTACTATACTATGTTGCATAAAGACCATGCATATTTTAATATATTTTACAAATGTTCCTAATTTGATTATTTTATGCTTACTCTAGCCGCTTTGTGCAAATGCACGTGTTGAACATACAATAGAGCCGGCAATTTGAAGTAATCCTACTTTACGTGCAGGTAGAGTAGGTATTGTAAAGTTTACCCACATAAAGTAAATAACTTAACAACAAAAACTTCATATGTTATATCAAACTATAACCAAAAAAAAAATAATAATAATAATAAAGGAACATCACCTCCTCTTCAAGAGCATCAGCAACACAGACCAACATACCACAGTCAGCGTCGAGCGACGCACATTGAGAACCAGGGGCTGCTAAATATGCGATTCGAAGTGGCATTGGTCGCTGGAAGTGTGACGTCACGCGGAAGAGAGGAAATCGCGTCTTCTGCTTTCAGCATATCCTTTTTGTATACTACGAGCATATTCTAATTTCATTTGATTGTTGAAACTACATAGAGACAAAAATATTACTAATTCTAACACTACAAATACGCAGGGTAAATTGCTATATTATAATAAATTTCTATTAATGTTATCATCCACTCATTGTTGTTGTTTTATGAATATTGATAGGAAATGTTAGCAGGGCCGGCGCGAGGGGGGGTCGAGCCGTGCCACCGCCCGGGG